>NC_132893.1:33496690-33516690 GCF_030463535.1 Salminus brasiliensis
TCAGATTTAGATTCAGAATTTACATTCAGAATGAATTTCACATAGAATTCACATTCAAAATGAATTTAAAATAGAACTCCATAAAGTTACAGCATGGATTTATAGTGGAATTTAAATGCAGAATGAAAAAATATATATCCAGAATGAATTATAAATAGAATTTAGATTCAGATTTAATTGAAAGTAGATTTCCAGCATGAATTCATTGTGGATTTTAAATGCAGAATAAGGTTAGAAAAAAAAATCTATCCAGAATAAATTTCAAATAGAATTTAGATTCAGAAGTAATTTAAAATATATTTCAGATCCAGCATGAATTTGTAGTGGAATTTAAATGCAGCATGATGTTTAAATAAAATTAATATCCAAAATGATTTTCAAATAGAATTTAGATCCAGATTTATTTTAAAGTAGATTTCCAGCATGAATTCATTGTGGATTTTAAATGCAGAATAAGGTTAGAAAAAATATATATCCAGAATGAATTTCAAATAGAATTTAGATCTAGAATACATTTTTAATAACATATCTAGAATTAATGTGTAAATGTATAGTAGAATTTAAATGCAGCATGGTGTTCAAATAAAATTAATATCCAGAATGAATTTCAAAGAGAATTTCAAGTAGAATTTGAAATTGTATTTAAAATAGAATTCAGAGTCAGAATAAACTTATGATAGAATTTAAAAGCAGAATAAGCTTCAAATAAAATTAACATCCAGAATGAATTTCAAATAGAATTTAGATCCATAATTAATTTAAAATGGATTTCAGATCCAGCATGAATTTATAATGGAATCTAAATGCAGAATGAGGTTCGAATACATTAACATTCAGAATGAATTTCAAATAGAATTCAGATCTATAAATATCTAATAGTAGAATTCAGGTGCAAAATGAACATATCCACAACTAGGTTTAAATAGAATTCATGCCCACAATGCATTGCATTTCACAACCAGCAGCCGCCCATTACCCCTAAGGTCACCATGCCCAGTGGAACAGCTTTCTCTGCAGTGATGATAAAGCTCCGTACAAATACTTTGGGATAAACTGAAGTGGCAGAAGAAGTCATCCAACATCAGAGTACCTGACCTCACTCTTGTGGGGCTGAATGCCATCAAATTCTCCTCACAGCAATGTCCCCACAGCTAGTGTGAAGCCTTCCCAGAAGAGTAGAGACTGTTACATCAGCAAACTTCTGATTAACACCCTCGATTTCAGTAGAAACACTGGATGAGCAGGCGTCCACTCACTTTTGGACAGTTAGTGTATGACCCATAAAGCAGTGGATCCCTGCGAGCACTTGTGCCTCTCCTCCTCTGCTGTGGTGTATATATTTAGTGCAGGGTTGAGGGCCGTTAGAGGTGCTGCGTTACGTCTGAGAAAGCTTTCAGAGGAGCTTTAATTTTTCATGAAAATGTGCCTCAAAAAAGCTGAGGACAAAGTAACCAGACAGGATTTCCCTCAGGCTACAGCAAAGACTCCACCAGCTGCCTTTCTTTCTGCATGTGTGTGTGTGTGTGTGTGTGTGTGTGTGTGTGTGTTTTGGCACAGGTCACCTTTACTGGGAGATATGGAGTGTTCTTGTAAGCGTTCACCAGTATTTCAGCTTGTGTGTGTGTTTGTGTGTGTGTGTGGGTGGTCGTTTGTAGCTGACACTGTTTCTGCTTGTGTGGGTGAGACTTATTCCCTCCAACAGCCATTACTGCCTGCAGATCCCGCTGTATAATGCATCGTTTTCCTGCTCTCCTCATTAATGGAGGATAAAAATAAACTCCCCCAA
Source organism: Salminus brasiliensis (assembly GCF_030463535.1). Lineage (NCBI taxonomy): Eukaryota > Metazoa > Chordata > Actinopteri > Characiformes > Bryconidae > Salminus > Salminus brasiliensis. Next base: position 33,498,477 of record NC_132893.1, read on the forward strand.
ATCCCTCAAAAACCAGCCTTTTAAAATACACAACACAAACGCCCTTTTCAGCTTATTTGTGTTGTAGAATTTGCCCTGCTGAGACTAATTGGCGCGAGCTCTTAGATCCTCTGAGCTCACCGGGCAGATCTGAAGGCCCGATCGAGCGCCAACATGAGCGGCCATGTCTTGACCTTTCTGCTAGACTTCATATCCAGCCTCCCTCCTCATTCCGGCAGTGTCTAATTTGCCCTGCAGATTCAGCAGTCATGGCAGTCATATCCACCACTAGAGTTGCCTTAAAGCATCAATTATCTGGCAAATCTACCTTAAATCAGCACCTTCAGGATCATGCTGAAGCTCCACTGACTGTAACAGGGGGAGAACGGCGTCTCAGTCATCCCCACTCCGGGCCGGAACGCTGCTGCTGCTACTGCACTATGGAGCTTTGGTGGTGGAGCTGCAGGTGGAGAACCTCTCTCCAGAACTGTACTGTGCAGAACCCATAGAGTCATATTAGTGTAAAATCCTGTAGTATTACTCTACCACCTCAGCCCACATGTAGTATTCAGTATTCATCCAGCACTAGTAGTCAATATTCATCCATCACTAGTGTTCAGTTCTCATCCAGCACTAGTATTCAGTATTCATCCAGCACTAGTAGTCAATATTCATCCAGCACTAGTGTTCAGTTCTCATCCAGCACTAGTATTCAGTATTCATCCAGCACTAGTATTCAGTATTCATCCAGCACTAGTATTCAGTATTCATCCAGCACTAGTATTCAGTAGTCATCCAGCATCAGTATTCAGTATTTATCCAGCACCAGTATTCAGTAGTCATCAGTATTAATCCAGCCCCAGTAGTCAGTAGTCATCCAGCAGTAGTATTCAGTATTCATCCAGCACTAGTATTCAGTATTCATCCAGCACTAGTATTCAGTATTCATCCAGCACTAGTATTCAGTATTCATCCAGCATCAGTATTCAGTATTTATCCAGCACCAGTATTCAGTAGTCATCAATATTTATCCAGCACCAGTATTCAGTTCTCATCCAGCACTAGTATTCAGTATTCATCCAGCAGTAGTATTCAGTATTCATCCAGCACCAGTAGTCAGTATTCATCCAGCACTAGTATTCAGTTCTCATCCAGCACTAGTATTCAGTATTCATCCAGCACCAGTAGTCAGTATTTATCCAGCACCAGTAGTCAGTATTTATCCAGCACTAGTATTCAGTATTCATCCAGCACTACTTTTTCCAAGGCTCTGCTCAGCTCTGCTAACAGTACGCTGCACCCTGATGAATTACTTTGTGTGACCATACAACTCGCATTAAAAGGGTTCACTAAACTGTGGTACTGCACTTGGTATGAGACACAGGCAGAGATGTCTGCATGTAATCTGGCCATGGGCATCTGCTGAGTCAGGCCTTGGGCACCTGCTGATCTTTCTGGCTGAATCACTGAATTTGATATTCTAAATGGCGATCTGAAATTTTGCGTTAGAATGTCAGATGGTGAAGATGTCTCCAGAGAAAAGAGACAGCCAGCCTCAGAGCGGCACAGCGTGGCTCTCGCACACTCTTCTCCTGTAAAAAAATCCCCGCCTGAGGGGACTGTTTCACTACCATTAAATGCAGCCTCAGCCCGGCTCCCACAGGAGATTATTGTGGGGCTCTGTTTGAGCTCATCACCCTGCACATCACTTACAGCGCTGGTATTTCCCAGGACGGCCCTGTATTTCAAATGTGTTGACATTTTTCTCAAATATTGAGAGTCTCATATACTGTGCCTTTATTACTGTCTGGATGAAAAGGCTTTTATCATTACTCTAACAGAGCACTGGATGCACACTGTGTACAATTTCAGATCGGGTTTCAGATATTAAGAAAGCCTTATGCTAAGCTAATCACTAAGCTCTTTAGGAGCCGGTTTTGGGTGTGAAGGAGCAAAAGCTTAGTGATTTACTTCCAGCAGTCTTACAAAATTAGCCAATCAGAACAGCCAATCACGTATATACACAGTCATATCAGAATGTTAGGACCATCCCTGGTGTGAAATGAGCTCGGCCCATTGTATCAGGCCCACTGACCATGAAAGAGCACTGTGTAGCTATATAATATACATGCAGACCTTGTTAGGTACCCACAGTACTGACCACCCCAGAGCAGGTAGTATTTGGGTGGTGGGTCATTCTTAGCACTACAGTGACAATGACTGACATGTGGATGGTATCCATCCAACAGTGTCCTGTGGGCAGCGTCATGTGGGCAGCGTCATGTGGGCAGCGTCCTGTGACCACTGATGAAGGACTAGTGGATGACCAACACAAACTGTGCAGTAGCAGATCAAAGCTTCTGTCTCTGACTTTATCTACAAAGTGGACCAACTAGGTAGGAGTGTCTAATAATAGAGTGGACAGTCATTGGACAGACACAGTGTTTAAGCACTCCAGCAGCACTGCTGTGTCTGATCCACACACTCGCCACCACCAGGTCAGTCAGTGTCACTGCGGTGCTGAGAGTGACCCACCACCCAAATACTACCTACCTGCTCTGTGGTGGTCAGTCCTGTGGGGTCCTGAGCATTAACAAACAGGCTAAAAAGGAGGCTAACAAAGTCTGCATGAATATTATAGAAGTACACAGTGCTCCTATATGGTCAGTGGACCTGATGTAATGGGCCGAGCTCATTACAAACCAGGGGTGGTCATAATCTTCTGATATGACTGTGTATATTTATGGAGTTCATTTTGGCTGACGTAGGCAAAAAAAAAGAGCAACTGCATTCACAAATTATTTGGTACTTAAACCTATTCATTTCCCCACCTTAGGAAGTGCAGGGTGGGCGTGGCCAGAGGTCAGACCCCCACTCAGTCCAAAATCAGTTGACCAATGGAAATTCAAAGTGAACGGCTTTTTTTAAAGATGATGCACAAATTCTACTCTACGCTTTGGACAGACGTACTTAATGTACGCAAGGCAAGGTAGAAAAGAGCCAATCAGAGGCTTTTCTGCTTCATATGTTAAGTGGGAGCATCTACTTTCAGAAGGTCACCACTCACTTGCCTAGAGCGAAAATTCTATTTCATCATCAATTGAGGCAAACTCTAGGGGGCGCACTAGCTAGGTTTGGTATAGGAAAGATGTAAGCCTATTGCTGGCTTGTGTAAAACAACAGAATAGTCATATTAGTGTAAAAGCCTGTAGTATTACTCTATGGCCTCAGTCCACATGCTTCGTTACCTTTAGGCACTGCTCCTGGATCTCTCAGCTTGTCCAGAAATGCATGTATAAAGTGTATCCTTTAGCAGTGGCTTAATTTTCATTTCAGTTGCTGACTGTAGGGAGAGCCCAGGAGCAAGAAATACCAATTCTCATATGATCCTGCTTTAAGAAGCTCATTTGTAAGAAGAATTTTTACATTTTTTGTTGCAAATGTGAAACTGGAGGAACTTGAGGTTCTTGTTTCAGGGCCTTTTCAGAAGTCTAGTTCAGACATAGTGAGACCATTAGCCTGGACCGTTTGCAAAAATGGGTGACAATCAAAAAAAAAAATCAAAGGCTATGAACTATCAATCCTTCAACCTTCCATCCATCGTGAACCACATTAGCATTTTTGGCTGAACTCCCCCTTATGCAACAGTATCAGCCACAGCAAAATCTGTACTGAGAGAACTGTAATTATGATGAGGAACATCAAGGAGTGCTTGTTGCACTTTCATTTAAACCCGTTCTCTTGATGGACTCAGGACATGACTACCGTGGAAGCAAATACAGGGCCTCAGACCATCATACGCTATGCTTGGACATTGGACACATGCAGCTTGTCTAGTCCCTGTAGAGAAGTACTGCTAATAGAAAAGGACTGTCTGCAGCAGATAACCCTAGATAAACCTATTGGCCCCATGCTGCCTAATGCCAGGCGTGGGCTAGAGGCCCCCCCCCCCCCCCCCCCCCCAGCATTGAGCTGTGGAAGTACTGTGTTCTCTGGAATGATGCTGGTGGTCCACCCAATACTTTTGGAATGAGGTGGGGAGTTGGGGAAGATGAGGTGGGGTGGTGATCATCATCATCCAACATCCTGACCTCACTAATGCGCTTGCCTCTGAATGCAATCAAAACCTCACAGCAATGCTCCTCCAAAATCTAGTAGAAGTCTTCTTCCCTGGACAGTAGAGGCAGTTACTCCAACAAAAGCTCCTGACACTAGGAGGCTAAGGATTAAACACGTCTCCTCCGATGCATGGAAAGCCATTGGCATCGCCAGGCAGCCGACCCGCTCTGAGGAAAGCGCCGGGACCCCAGCTCCACCGCACCAGCCAACAGTCGCTTGTGCCGGTCAACATCGCTTTAAGGAGTAATGGGGGAAGAGAGCGCCATCTACCCACCCGGAGAGAGCACGACCAGTCGTCGGCTGCTGATGAAATTGATTTTTAACCATGAATAAGCAGGTGTCCCAATACTTTTGTCCGACACTGTATCAATCACTTTAAATGAGCTGCTAGACAGAGTGTAAACAGAAGTGTTTTTATTTGATTTAGGAGTGTGCATGGTTTTGCGCTTCTCACAACAATCTAACATTTTGACACATTTTGATTTGGATGTTTTTACTCCGTCTCTGGACTCCAGAAATAATAATAATAATAATAATAATGATAATAATAATAATTATAATAATAATAATAAAAAACAACATTCAGACATTCTGGGACCGTTCAGGAGTGGGGAAGGCAATATTAGAAGAATCTCGCATTTTAATTACATGCCAGTTTGTTAGTGTTTGACACTGGGCCTGATTAATTAACCCCTTAAATTTACCCTTTAAAAAAACCCCAAACAAATACACTGCATCTAAAACCAGTCAATCAGTCTGAAAAACAGTAGGTCATTTGTAAGGTTCGGGAATAAATACACATATATAATACATATCAATATATACTGTGTATGTATAGTCATATTTATATGTTCCTTTGATATATAATATATGCAGATAGCTTTCGTTCCTGTTAAGTCCCTGTTCTATCCACCGTCCATGTCTTTGCTTTGCCTGTTTAGAACAGGGGTCCGTGGTGGTCCGCAGTTACCTCGCATGAACTCTGATCACAAGTGACTAACACTGTAAAATGAAATGCTGACAGTACAATACTACGCTTCTGCTCTTGTTTATATGCAGTGGGTTGCGGTGCTCCTTCTAGCTTTACATACAGAAACAGCCATCCTCCTCCTCCCTGCCTGACCAACCGCTCAGCTGTGATCAGTAGTGTTAAACATATCTGCAGATAAAACATCTCACGAATAAATCAAAAATCCTAAAATCTCTTTTTTAATTATTATTATTTCTTTTCTTTTTTTCGCGTGGGCCGCTGGCGTGCCGAGGTTGAAGTAAGAGCGGAAACAGTATGCAGTTTGACAGCGTGGTCTGTGTGTCGATGGCTTGTACAGTCTCTGAGTGTTTAGTTGTCGTTTAGTTCGGTCCTCTCCGGGTGCCAGGGCTTGTCCCACACCGCCTCTCCACTGTGTGTCCTTCACTGCTTCATGTGTGTGTGTGTGCGCCCCAGACGCCGTTTTCCACGATTAGAGTGGCAGACGGATGTGCATGGAGGCACTGTTGGGCCGAGCGGCCAGGATGTAGATGGCGCTCTCGCGCAGGAACGCATCCCACGTCACCGGTCTGAAAAACAAACAAACAAATTGTAGGATGGACAAACATTAAACTCTGGCCCTGACTACATCTCCACAAGGGAGATCAGCTAAGCTCCAGAGAGGGACATAGACCCTGTTTACACCGGGTCACCTCATGTGACCAGTATCTGGATTGTATACTGATTGGATTTTGGCCACATGCAAAAACACTGGGCAGTCAAATGCGTCTCCTGTTAGTCAGACTGAAATCCGATCACAGTGCGGGATGATATGCAGATTAGCTTGTTGCACTGCAGTTATTACTGGTGTTTGGATTGTTCTGGGAGGGGTTTTGGTTGTACTGGGAGGGTTTTTGGTTGTACTGGGAAGGGTTTTGGTTGTACTGGGCGGGGTTTGGTTGTACTGGGAGGGGTTTTGGTTGTTCTGGGAGGGGTTTTGGTTGTACTGGGAGGGGTTTTGGTTGTTCTGGGAGGGGTTTTGGTTGTTCTGGGAGGGGTGTTGGCTGTACTGGGAGGGGTTTTGGTTGTTCTGGGAGGGGTGTTGCTGTACTTGGAGGGGTTTTGGTTGTTCTGGGAGGGGTTTTGGTTGTACTGGGAGGGGTGTTGGTTGTACTTGGAGGGGTTTGGTTGTTTTGGGAGGGGTGTTGGTTGTACTTGGAGGGGTTTTGGTTGTTCTGTAAAAATGACTGGCATGGCACATTTGGACGGGGCCTGAAATCACTGAGAAACTCTCCAAAAGGGCTTTTTTCTAAACTTAATACATAACAAAGTTAAGATAAATAGTTATAATATATATTATATATATATATTAAAAAATAAAATTAAATATCTTAATATTTTAAAGTTGAATTACTAAAATAAATGTCTAATTTAATCTAATTTTAACCTTTTTGAATCTAATCTAATCTAATTTAATTTAACAAGATTAGAAGGCCTAAATTCTGGAGTTTGGAGATTTGGACTATGCTTATATATAATGTAGACTCAAGACTTCACATGCTTCAGCCTTTCTCATTAATAAATAAACACTTTGATACTTGACAGAAAACTCCAATATCCTAGCCTTCATTGACGTCGATCAGGGATGGCGATCGGATTCCTGCACAGTTTGGTGATTTTCCTGCTCAAGCGAACCTGATTGAACTTGTCAGCTCATTAACAGGGTTAATTTGTATGCTAAAGCTGGGAACTCAACAGAACTGGGCTGGAATCTGGTCCAACTGAGACTTGCATTCATAAAATCCTAATGGATGAGAGCTTCTCTGAGCATTTTCACATACTTTAACTGGAGTTTAGGCTACTCCACAGACCCTACAGGCCTTTATTTCTTACAATACATTACTATCTCATATTTAGACACACACACACAGACCTGTTGTCATGCTTCTCCATGGCCCTGTCTCTGCTCCTGTCGCTGCTGGAGCTGGCTGGACTGCTCTCTGAGATCGGGCCCACATGGCTGATACTGCAGGACAGAAAACAGGTTAAAGCACAGTCAATCACACTCCTCTTTTCTGCTCTGTCACTGTTTTTTTCTCCCTAGGACACACACACACCTCTCTCTCTCTCTTACACACACACACACACACTAGCTGGGTCACTGAACACAATTGACTGCATTCGCTGCACTGAGCTTCAGTTCTTGACAGTTCTTCTTTTGTTTACTCACAGATTTGACGGGATCAGCCACAACATCAGCCTACACAAATACAATAACTAAGCATTTACTATGCATTCACTGTCTGCAGCGATCAGCCGGAACATTAAAACCACTGGCAGGTGAAGTGAATAACAGCCATGATCTGTCCCGTCTGTCAGGAGGCGGGATCTATATATTAGGCAGCTAGTGAACAGTCAGTTGTTGAGGGTGATGAAGGTGATGAAGCAGGAAAAATGGGCGAGTAGACAAATCTAAGACACTTTGACAAGAACCAGACTGTGATGTTCTAGACAACTGGGTCAGAACATCTCCAGAACATCAGGCAGGTCCTGTGGGGTGTTCCTGGTATGCAGTGGATAGTACCTATATTAGTAGTATCTAATAATAATAATAATAATAATAATAATAATTATTATTATTATTATGAGGTTATTAACACTCTACCAGCATCAGCATGCAAAATATACATGTATAAATAATGAATAAAATAAATAAATATTGGTCTTATATGATTTGGGCCCTATTCTGACGGGTGTAGTTTCACATGGGGGGTGCCATAGTGTAATTTTACTACAGGACACACACACACACAGCTTGTCTAGGCCCTGTAGAGAAGTACTGCCAATAGAATAGGACTCTCTGGAGAGGATAAATCAACATGAACCTATTGGCACCATGCTGCCTAATGCCAGGAGTCAGCTAGAGGGAGCATTGAGCTATGGAGCAGTGGAAGAACTGTGTTCTCTGGAATGATGGATGGTGCGCCGTACAATACTTTTGGGATGAGTTGGGGAGTTGAGGTATGAGGTGGGGTGGTGATCATTAATCTTCCTGACCTTTTGCCAAATTCTAGTTGAAAGCCTTCTTCCCTGGACAGTGGAGACAGTGGAGTTACTCCAACAAAAGCAGGAGGAAACCATGCATGAGCAGGTGTCCCAATACTTATGTCCATATAGAGTATACAATTGTAATAACCTGAAAAACACTTCAGATCAATTTCGGCCCTGTTCTATTTTTACAGCACTCAGTCCTTAAGCAGTTTCTGAGCTGCTACTTTCCATCGAGTAAGGATTTAGGCCACTCTTCACATCTCGAATAAGAGAAACTGTGCAGTGCAGGGTTACTGCAGGACCATGAAGTGAAAATCTCCCATGCTTTAGCCTAACAGTGAAAGTGCTGAGTAAAAAACCCAAACAGCCTCTCTACAGACCACCCGCTTTCATCTTCATCCTCGAGCTGATTTTAATGAGCACAGATTAGAATGCAATCTTAGTTATCAAGTGGAGGCCAAACACAAGCACAGCCATTTAACCTGCTGGGCCTATTTAAGCTGATGAGAGATATTCCTAAGGACTTCTCTGAGGAGACAAAAAACACCTCTTGTTTGATCCTGATAATGGAAGGGTTAGGTCAGCTTTGGTTAATATAGCCATAAGGGCCAACAGAGAGGACGAGAAGGGATGAGGAGGAGGAAGAGGAGGGTGATAATGGTGATGGTGATGCTGATTAAGTTTGTTAGGGTGTGTTTATACTTTTGAACCAAACCAAAAAATAATATAGATAATATATTCTAATCTATATAAATATATTAATCTATATAAATAATAGAAGTAGAAATATAAAATAATATCAATTATACAATAAATATAATATAATTTAAATATACTAAATATATAATAAGATAACAATATATAATATATAATGTAATATAAATATAATACCAATAGAAATGCTCTAAATCACTTGGAATAAACTATTATTGCACATTGACATCCATTCAAAGTTCAGAACATTTTTAGCTTCTCCTGTAAAGTCACTATCTTAGAGATGCATGTTTTTCATTGGACAGCAGCGATATCTAAATGTACTGTATTTACTGTATTTATTTTAGGTTATTACTCTTATGGTATCAGCAGTGTTGGCTCACATTCTCAGCTTGTATATTGACTTTGTAATTCAGAGATTTCAGTGACATTCAGGAGATGAATGTAAGCAGAACGAAACCTTACTGGGTAATGGGCTTTCTGTTCACCACATTAGCCAACATCACATTCATTTCTGTCTGAGAAAAATCATAATTCATTCATAATATGGGCATGACACCAACTCCAAAATGACTACACAAGATCTGAGGTCTACGTGGCTTGTGGAGAAATGAAACAACTAGGTGTTATGGGTTTGAATATGATGGAGCTCATGCTGATTTTGACTTACCCCAAATTCACTATAGGGGAACACAATCCCATGAGGCTGTGGAGGGGAACACACAAGCAGTAGCCACAAACAGGATGGAAGGATGGATGGGTGGAAGGACAGATGGATGGATGGATGGATGACAGCAGTGGGCGAGCATGAAAGACACAATGGAAAGAGGCACAGGCTGATTTCAGAACAGCTTTTAAACTGATGCATGCTGTTGATGTCATTCCACGCTGTAAGTAGTGTCATGTATACAGCTGTATACTGTGTAAGGTTTGGGCACAATTGGTTAAATTTCATGTATTGTTGAGGTTCTAAATGTAAAAGACACTAATAATAACACTCCTACAGAAAATGGTGCGGGTCCCCATCACTGTGTTTATCATTAGAACATCTCCAAAGTTCTCCTCTCTCATGGAGTCTAGTATTATTTAGAGTTCTCCTCAGATCAACACCTGGTTTGATGGTAAATCAGGGCTTAATGATGGTAAATCAGGTGAGCTGCTGCTGCTGCTGCTGATGATGATGATGGTGATGGAGTTGAACACATCCTCCACGCTGTGCTGGCTGGACTGGGGGGCGTCCAGGAGAACCCTGGAGGAACCGAGCTCTGCTCTTCAGACTAGCTCACCAACAAGATCTCACTACTTTCTTTCTTCAGAATGAGAAGCTCTTGTTTTTCCTTGTTACTGGATTTATGTTCACCTGCATCTGATCTGATGGGATCTAAATGTGCCTAGATCCCTAAAACCTCTACATAGTACTATATATATATATATATATATATATATATATATATATATATATATATATAATGTTATATACACACAAACTCAAACACAGTCATATCGGAATATTATGACCACCCTTGGTTTGAAATGAACCAATCTATCAGCTCCACTGACCATATAGGAGTGCTGTGTAGTTCTATAGCTCCAGACTGTATCCATCTGTTTCTCTGCAGACTCTGTTCTTAGCCTCATTTCACCCTGTTCTTCAATGCTCAGGACCCCACAAGACTGCCCACCACAGAGCAGGTCGTATTTGGGTGGTGGGTCATTCTCAGCACTGCAGTGACACTGACTGACATGGTGGTGGTGAGTGTGTTAGTAGTGTGTGTTGTGCTGGTGGTATGAGTGGATCGGACACAGCAGTGCTGCTGGAGTGCTTAAACACTGTGTCTGTCCACTCTATTATTAGACACTCCTACCTAGTTGGTTCAGAAGCTCTCTCTCATCTGTTACTGCACAGTTTGTGTTGGTCATCCTCTGGTCCTTCTTTGGTGCACAAAGGACGCTGTTGGCTGAATATTTCTGGTTGGCGGACTATTCTAACTCCAGCAGTGACGCTGAGGTGTTTAAAAACTCCAGCAGCACTGCTGTGTCTGATCAGTCAGTCACACTGCAGTGCTGGGAATGACCCACCACCATTACCTGCTCTGTGGTGGTCAGTCCTGTGACCACCGGTGGGGTCCTCACCACTGAAGAACAGGGTGAGAGGAGGCTAATAAAGTATGCAGAGGAACAGATGGGCCATAGTCTGAATGATAGAACTACTCAGTGCTCCTATATGATCAGTGGAGCTGGTCATAATATACGTGTATATAATAAATGTCATTAATGGATTTAGTGTCCAATTTCCACTTGGAAACAAGTTCATACAGTCCTTAACATAAAATAACTTCTCAACCTCTCGAGCAGACATTTGACAGACAGGCTTTTCCAACAGCTTTCACTGAGTGATGATGCAACATGGCTTCAAGCTGACAGCCGCTTCTCTACAGACGGCTAAATAATTATACTGACTTCCACCTGAACAATGAACGCGTTATGGGACCATGTAGCATGAACCCCATCAATCTTAAGACTGCTAATTCAGCAAATTCCGAATGTATATATGCATATAAATTGATCTGTCACAGAGAAAATGTGGATATTAGTCAAAACACTGCCATTCACACATCACAACCCGAGTCAACCACGTCCATAAGGCTTTGAGCTGGCTGACAGAGCCTTCCCAGATGTTCTCGGATGCTGACGGCATTCTTTCGGAGTTATTAGCTCTAACAGGCTGCCTGACACGACAGGATTGCCAGAAATGACAGTAATGACAGTTTTTTATCTCTCCCTCAGCCTTGCTCCTAAAACTTTTGCATTTTCCGTTTTTAATTTTCCACTACAGACGAGCTAAACATAGCTCCTCCATCATTTAGTATTCCATGCCTGAAAACCCTCAGTGTGCCTCAGCGTATATATGAAGGACCTTTGCTTCGTAGATTTAATATCCAGTCAAAACAAGCAATTAAGGACAGGTTCTTCATTGTTTTCATCTGAGGAGATCTGATATAGGTTTAACCATTTCAATAGGGAAGGGGAAGGTCCAAGAATAAGTGAAAAAACAGGTGTTTCCAAATCTGGAACCCCTGGAATCGCAACCTAGCTTCCATCTTTGAGAGAGTGGAGAACATCAAGCTCCAGTCTTGCATCAGTTCTGAAAACATCCACAGATGTCCACATCCTTCTATTGTGAGAAGATGACTCAATGCTGTGGATCTGAAAGGATGTGGAGCTGATCAAGAAGAAGACATTCTACTGATTTCTTTGATTTCCTAAGAAACGACCCTTGGATTTACGAAGTATTCTCTCAAATATGGCCACCCCAGAAAATGCTCCAAATGCTCTTAGTTCAGATTGATTCAGCCCTAGTCTTGAACTGGAGGTAAGATCGGTTCCATAATAATCCAGACAGAGAATTCGATTATCAGCTATATGCTCTTAAAAATGAAGCTGCAATGAAGGGTTCTTTGAACAGTGCTATAGAAAGACCATCTTTGGTTTCATAGAAAACCTTTTTTGTAAGAGATTTGTAATTGGATATAATAAAGAATCTTTGCATCCACGTCTTTAAACCTTTAAAAGAGTTTTTTTTTTTTTTTTTTTTTACAAAAATGGTTATTTATGCAGCCAATAATGGTTGTTTTAGAGCACCTTTATTATTTTCAACAGTGTAGTGTTTTAACCAGCCACAGTAGACCCACTGTGAGCTACAACACTCTGAGATGATGCTCCTTTTGAAGCCATATACAGTAATATTATTGTAAAATTATATAAAATTATATATAAGACAAGTCTGTGTTCAAAATCCAATCAAAAATCTCATTTTATTCCCATACTTAGAATTACATTTTTCATAATAGCAAAGTCAAATTGATTCAGCCCTAGGCTTGAACTGCTGAAGCTGCTGCTGCTTCTTTCAGAACAATCGACTGGCCTGGATCGATCTCGACAATGTTATCTGGTTGAACGAAGGTTGTGATGTAGGGTGACCAAAATACAATCTTAGGACAACGTCTAATGCCAAAATCTATTTGATGTGAAATAGCGTTGACAGCTGATGTTCATATTTTAGCGGTTGCCATTTGGGATGTGATGTTACCAAAATCCAACGTCTTCTGAATTTCACATGCCAATGACATGCTGACAAGAACATAAAATGAGAACATTTATTTGTGAGGTATGGAGACCAAAATCCACCGTCTGCTGAACTTTATAACGAAGTGAATTTGATTTCCAACCAAAATTGTTCTGTCTTTTGATGCCAGGATGCTCGATTTTCATTCTCAATTAAAATTCAACATCTTTCTAATGTCAAATTGCTGCTGGGTAAACACTCAAATGTCTTCTATTAACATTAACTGTGTCAAATATACATATTGTCTGCTATTTCCCTTGTACTTAATGGCTGTTTCGACTGGAAATGAAATGCATGAATGGTCTCTGACTATTTTCCGCAGTACCACATGCTAAGTTAACTAATACAGTAGCAGTAAAATAACAGGGAGTGGTCCACTGGATCTTCTAATGAGCATCAGATAGCATTTTCGGCATCTGCTGCTGCTGTTGTTATTGTTTTTTCATTAAAACTGAGGCACACTTGCAGATTTACTGGTTGCTGAAGGCTTCTGGCAGACGGAGAGGGGCTTGTGATTGATTTGCATTAATTTAACTGCATCTTACCCCTGATTATTTAAGTGGCTGTTATTGGCAGTAAGTGATCAGAGTGAAGAGCCAGTTGGCACGGTGATTGCTGTGAATGATAGGCAGATTCTTGGCCCACCTGACATTGCAGGACTGCGACTCTTTGCTGATTTTGTGGAACCAGGAGGCCTGGGCTCGGCGGCTCTCTCCACCAGTGATGATGCCGTCTTTGTCCTGGTCCAGGCTCTGGAAGACGGCCCGCGCTCGGTCTCGCTCTTTAGCTGTTAGCAGACGAACCAGCGAGTTCTGGAAAGAAGACCATGAAGTAAGGCTAAGTGCTTTAGCATTTGTGGATGATGAATGTTGTTCTTATTAAAGGGCTGAATAGTCTGGTTCTGGAGGTCAGATCGGTTCCTTAATAATCCAGACAGAGAATTCGATTATCAGCTATATGCTCTTAAAAATGAAGCTGCAATGAAGGGTTCTTTGAACAGTGCTATAGAAAGACCATCTTTGGTTTCATAGAAAACCTTTTTTGTAAGAGATGTGAGTGTGAAATCCTTGTAATTGGTAAAGAACCTTTGCATCCACTTCTTTAAACCTTTAAAAGTGTTTTTTTTTTTTTTACAAAAATGGTTATTTATGCAACCAATAATAGTTGTTTTAGAGCACCTTTATTATTTTCAACAGTGTAGTGTTTTAACCAGCCACAGTAGACCCACTGTGAGCTACAACACTCTGAGATGATGCTCCTTTTGAAGCCATATACAATAATATTATTGTAAAATTATATAAAAAATGATATATTTACATATATTTACGGCATTTAGCTGACGCTCTTATCCAGAGCAACTTACAAGGTGACTCCTATTACACAGGTGGGCCAATGTAGTGTTAGGAGTCTTGCCCAGGGACTGGTGTAGTGCAGCATACGGTCACCCAGACTGGGAATCGAACCCTGGTCTCCCACATGGTGTAATAGCTCACTGGCAGCTAGTGGTTTTATCTGTTGCGCCCCACCAACCACATACAGTGAGTCCAAGAAGTATTTGATCCCTTGCTGATTTTCTTTGTTTGCCCACTAATAAAGACACTATCCTTCTGCACTTTTAATGGTAGATATATTCTAACATGGAGAGACAGAATATCAAGACAAAAATCCAGAATATAATTTTAAAGAATATATTTTAATTAATTTGTATTTCAATGAGGAAAATAAGTATTTGATCCCTCTTGCCAAACACACTCAATACTTAGTGGCAAAGCCTTTGTTTGCAAGCACAGCGGTGAGACGTTTGTTGTAGTTAACCACAAGTTTAGCACACACACCAGGGGGAATTTTGGCCCACTCTTCTTTGCAGATCCTCTCTAAATCATGAAGGTTGGTGGGCTGTCGCTTGGCAACTCTGACCTTCAGCTCCCTCCATAGATTTTCGATCGGATTGAGGTCTGGCGACTGGCTGGGCCACTCCATGACCTTAATGTGATTTTTCTTGAGCCAATCCTTTGTTGCCTTTGCTGTATGTTTAGGGTCGTTATCATGTTGGAAGACCCAACCACGGCCCATTTTCAGATCCCTGGCAGAGGGGAGGAGGTTGTCCCTCAGGATTGTGCGGTACATGGCTCCATCCATCTTCCCAGTGATGCGGTGAAGTAGCCCTGTACCCTTGGCAGAGAAACACCCCCAAAACATTATGCTTCCACCTCCATGCTTGACGGTGGGCACAGTGTTCTTGGGGTCATAGGCAGCATTTTTCTTCCTCCACACATGGCGGGTGGAGTTGAGGCCAAAAAGTTCAATTTTGGTCTCGTCTGACCACAAAACCTTCTCCCAATAACTTGGTTCATCTTTCAAATGATCATTGGCATACTTGAGGCGCGCCTCCACATGTGCTCTCTTCAGCAGGGGTACCTTTCGGGCACTGCAGGATGTGAATCCATTGTTGCGCAAAGTGTTGCCAATTGTTTCCTTGCAAACTGTGGTCCAGCTGCCTTCAGGTCATTTGCTAACTCCTGCCGAGTGGTTGCAGGACGATTTCTGACTGTTCTCAGCATCATTGCCACCCCACGAGGCGAAATCTTCTTTGGAGCACCGGGCCGAGGTCTGTTGATTGTCATGTTATACTCTTTAAACTTTCTGATAATTGCACCAATAGTTGTTACTTTCACATCCAACACCTTACTAATCTTTTTGTAGCCCATTCCAGCTTTGTGAAGGTCAACAATTCTGACTCTGAGGTCCTGTGACAGCTCTTTGGTTTTACCCATGTTGGAGACTTGAAATCTGTGTGATCTGTCTGATTCTGTGGACAGGTGTTTTTCACACAAGTGATTAGTGAGAACAGGTGGCTTCAGGTCAGGTAACAAGTTGATTGGGAGTGTCTAACTGGTCTGTAAAAGCCAGAACTGCTAATGAATACTAAGGGATCAAATACTTATTTCACTCCATGAAATACAAATCAATTAATATATATTCCTTAGATTTATTTTCTGGATTTTCTTTTTAATATTCTGTCTCTCCATGTAAGAATACATCTACCATTAAAAGTATAGAATGATCATGTCTTTATTAGTGGGCCAACGAAGAAAATCAGCAAGGGATCAAATACTTCTTGGACTCACTGTATATATATAAGACATATATAAGTCTGTGTTCAAAATCCAATCAAAAATCTGATTTTATTCCCATACTTAGAATTACATTTTTCATAATAGCAAAGTCAGTGTTTGATTTGAGACTAATTTTTGTATACAAATCTCAAAGAAAGAGTTTGTTGTTTGAAATGGAGTAAATGTGATTGATTGGTGATTGATTTAATTTGAAGTGCATTCTGGGATCAGTAGTTCATTCTCTGAATTCTTTAAAAATATTAAAGTGGAATTTCACAGAATGTTTTTAATTTCATGTATTTATTCAGTGTTAAAGATGCAGACAACGTAGTTTAGAGTGGGTTTAATGTGAAATGCTCTGTTCTTGTTTACAATGGTGGTGAATTGAATCAGGAGCCATTTTTTATTTATAATCCAAACCCACCAGTGAACCTACACGAGTCTTCTCAGCTTCATATTGAATGGTGATGATGGTAACATAGTAGCAAATATGCAAAATAGGCTTTCTTTGGGGGCTATTTTGCTACAAAGTGGCCTGAAAGGAGCAACCTGTGTTGACTGGAATTTGAAAAATATGTTTATGCAAAAACAAAATTTAAAAAATGTTTAATTGCAGGACCAGAGCCACTGACATACATAGGCATTATAGAATTGAATGCCACAGAATGCAAATGAGCTTCTAACCAATAACTAAATTGATTTATTGTGTGCTTTGAGTTTCCAGTCTGTCCAGATGGGTGTCTGTGGGAGTTTGGATGAATCATTGTTTTTACACGATTGAACGAACACAAATCATTTTAGTCCGAATAATGCAGGCCAGTGTTTACCCACATCACAGCACTGACTCATCACTGTGTTCCTGCATAGCATATTGCAATGTATAGCAATAGCACTTTGTCAACAGCATGCAGTCTGATACACTATAAACCCATTATATGGGTCTTGGCTGTTCACATTGATTAGGGGTAAGTGGAAAATCGTGTAAATTAGATAACAGCTAACAATCTTCCAAAGAGCTTCCAAGAGACTGTGCATAAGAGGAAGTGGGTGGTAATGTGCTGCATTTACATTTACATTTACTTAAGTGACTTTTTACATCAATTTTAACTGTAAAAGTTAGTTTATTAGAGGCTATTTCTTATTGTGATCACTTTAAACCATTTTAATTCAATAAAAATTAGTCTATATATAGCTCTGGAAAATGAAGAGACCACCTTTTCTTTTTACTATTTATAGTCAGTGTGTTTAAGGGAAATTAACATTAGCATTGCATTCCATAAACCATGGACAACATTTCCCCTAAATTCCAAATAAAAATATTTACTATTTAGAGAATTTATTTATTTATTTATTTGCAGAAATAGCAACTGCTCAAAAACAGCTGCTCAAATAATGTGAATAAATGATTATAATACTTATAATGTAAAGAAGTTATTATTCAGATTTAATCACAGGACTAATATCTGAACTTTCTCGGCCGGCTCTCCACTAGTCTTTCACATTGCTGTTGGGACTTTATGCCGTTCATATTCTGCAGGTTCAGCGAATTTAGCTTTGTTTAATGAAATGACTGGAATAAAA
Source organism: Salminus brasiliensis (assembly GCF_030463535.1). NCBI lineage: Eukaryota > Metazoa > Chordata > Actinopteri > Characiformes > Bryconidae > Salminus > Salminus brasiliensis. The sequence goes on from NC_132893.1 coordinate 33,516,130, forward strand.
TGACTGTCGGACACGTAGAGATGCAGATTTAAGAAAAATGATTAAGTGATCTCTTAATTATTTCCAGAGCTGTATATATATGGCTGCTGTTTAATGAAAACCATGTATCTCCATTTTTGTCTGTTTTTTATTTCCTCCATGGTTTGAACCCTGTAGCTACTCTGTACACTGTGTGAGCACTTTTGGATAAACGGACCAATAGAAATGCTCTAAATTACATCATTAAATAAACTCTTATTTGACATTAACTTCCATTCAAAACGAAGAGCAATGTTTTTCATTGAATAGCGACAATATACTTATTGTTATTATTATCAGTGTTGTAAGCAGTGTTGGGGTTGGACTGTTACTGCGTATGTTGCATGGGTGTAGTGTAAGAAGGGATAGTGTGTGCATTGGGTCTGGCCACTAGGGATCAGACCATGTGTGTTATTGGTGGCCAGGCTGTGGTTGCAGCCATTCAAATAACCTAAAAAAGGGGTCCTGTTGACTTTAGCTCCACCCATTCTGGGCTGAGCTGTTTTGTCCTTTCAATAAGGAGCTGAAATGTTTCCTAATGAC
>NC_132893.1:33521690-33561690 GCF_030463535.1 Salminus brasiliensis
TGAATAATCCACACCTGTCTCCTAAAGGGTGTTTCTGATCAGCCTGATAGCCTGATAGGTGATAGGCTGATCAGCCTGTTGGGAGAATCCTCATGTCACCAGCTGTGTAGGGCTTCCTTGGCCCACCAGTCCCTTTATGGTCACTAAGCGCACCAGTTCTTCCCAGTCTCCGTCTTCCTAAAGGTTCCATAGAGTGGATTATGCTGTCTTTTATTAGCTGGTTTCCACTTATATGACAGCCTACAGTAGCCACATGGTACAGCCTAGCCTAGCTTTAGTTTAGCATAGCTTAGAACACAGTTACATTACATTCACATTTACGGCATTTAGCTGACGCTCTTATCCAGAGCAACTTGGGCCAATGCACTGTTAGGAGTCTTGCCCAAGGTTTTTGTATTGGTGTAGCACACTCAGACTGGGAATCGAACCCTGGTCTCCCACATGGTGTAATAGCTCATGGCAGCTAGTGGTTTCATCTGTTGCACCACACCAACCACCACAGTTCACAGTCGAGCCCAGGTTGTGGTGCTGTCCTCTCTGTGTCCTCTCAATGCCCAGCTGTTGTCTCAGTGTCCACAATGTGCACAGGGTTAGCTGGCTGTGGAGATTTCAGGCGGTCAGCCTAGCGGGCCTAGCTCCAGAATCTCAGAAGACAAGCCCATGTTCACCATTTGTGTTGGATGTCGATGGAATTTGGCCTTAAAAGGCTTCCGCTAGTGGGCTGGGTGTATGTAAATGATGGGGGTGTAAATATAATGAGCCAATCTGACAATTGACGGATATTTTTTAACGTATTTTTTATAAGTTAGCTCAAAGGTTATTGAAGGTCACGTCTCAGAGCCGGAGGCGTTTCTGCCTGCTTTATTCCACATTGAGAGCGATACCTGCTGATGCATAAACTCCTTGAAAAGCATGTCTGATATCAGTGAAATGTTTAATAGGCGTAAGATGAAGTGCGTGGCGGATAAGGCTGTGTTTTGAGGAAGCCGTGGCACGGTTAAATGTGTGTTAGAGGTAGCTGTTACATCATCCATGACTGGAAAGAGCTCCCTAAAAATCAATGTGACGACTTGCCTAAGACTCTTTTCTAACTGATTTGCAGAGCCTGTCCTGTTGCTGGGACCCTGCGCTTTGCCGCAGTCATGCCGATTACATGTCAGTCCATCTCGATCCGAGGTGAAGCTCGCTTAACGTGAGCTACTACACGGAGCTACATGAGACTAACCGAGGAGCTAGTCTCTAAAAGTCAAGCGATGGCTGAGAGATGTAGCCGGAAGCTAATGTAGCAGTAGCCCAACACAGGCACACACACATATATATACACACACACACAGGGGATTAGGCAGTGGTGAATATGGGGTGAGAAAAGCAGACAGATGAGCTGTGAAATGAGTCCTCTGAGGAAACACGTGCGAGACACATCAGCCATAACCATCACAAACTGTCGAGCAAGGCTGTGAGCATCACAGCTGCTAATAGCTGTTTGTAGTCTAACATGTGGAGCAGCATGCGGGTGGGTGAGAAAGTGCCCTGAAAACTGTGGAAGAGGAGAGCTCTGGGTATGTGCATGGATGTGTACGTGTGTGTGTGTGTGAGTGTGTGTGTGTTACAGTCCACAGGTTGCTTATGGTGTGTATGTGTCTGGCTTGTCCCTCTTTAGAGCTTTAGAACATGGGCTGCCCACCAGTCTGGGTATGTGTGCTTACTATTTCACTGTGTGTGTGTGTGTGTGTGTGTGTGTGTGTGTGCGTGAGTGTGTGTGTGTGTGTTCACTGACCAACCCTAGATTCGCCAACAAACACCAGGCCTCTAGTGCCGGCAGTCATGGTAAACAGAGTGAATGAGGAGAGCAGTCTAGAACAGCACATTCTAAAGCAGTGTGACTCAGGAGAACATGAGAGAACAGAGTGAATGGTGGAGAACCTTCTACAACACTCTACAAAACAGGGGAGAACATTTGGGAAGCAACTGAACGATGGAGAACATTCTGGAACAGAACCTTCTACAGCAATGTGAGCAAGGAGAACATCTGAGAACAGGTGGTGGAGTGATGGAGGAGAACATTCTAGAATATCTGAGCGAGCATATTGCAGAACAGAACACTCTACAACAGTGTGAATGAGGAGAACATCTGGGAATCGACTGAATGGTGGAGAACATTGTGGATGTTGAGAACAGTCTAGAATAAAATATTCTGCAACAGTGTGAATGGTGGAGAACATTGTAGAACACTGTGATGAAAATGTTCTAGAACATTGGAAAGAGATTTTTCTACAACAGAATGAATGAGAATGTTTGACATCAGAACAGTGGAGAACATTCTAGAGCCGAACATTCTAGAACGATGTGAATGGGAAGAACATTCTAGAACACTAAATATGTTAGAACACTGTAAAAAGAATATCGCAAAACAGAACATTGTGTGACTATTCTAGAACATAACATTCTAGAACAGTGTGATTGGGGATTCTAGAACAGTCTAAATGGGGTGCGTTCTAGAACATTCTACAATTATGTGAATGGGACTCTTCTTATTCTAGGACAGAACATTCTAGAACTGACCATACTACAATGATGTGGATGGGGCATTCTAAAGCAGAACATTCTAGAACAGTGTGAATGGGGAGAACATTCTAGAACACTGTAATGAAAATATTCTAGAACATTGTAAAAAGAATATTGTAGAACACAACATTCTAGAGCAGTATGATTGGGGATATTCTAGAACAGAACATTCTACAATGATGGCATTCTAGAACAGAACATTCTAGAGCAGTGTGATTGGGGACATTCTAGAACAGAATATTCTAGAACACTGTGAATGGGGGCACTCTAAAACAACATTCTAGAACTGTGTGAATAAGGAAAAATTGGAGATCAAGGTGAATAGCGGAGAACATTCTAGAACATTGTAAAGAGAATATTCTAAAACAAAGTATTCTACAATCATGTGAATGGGGGCGTTCTAGAACAGAACATTCTAGAACAGTGTGAATGGGCAGAACATTGGCGATCAGAGGGAATGGTGGAGCATATTCGACAACACTGTTAAAGGGGAGAACCCTTTAGAATAAAACACTGCAGAACAGTACGAATGGGGACATTCTAGAACGGCACTTTCAACAACAGTGTGAATGGGGAAAACCATTGGCGACACTGGAGTGTATGTCTGTACAGAGCGAGGCCAATTCCCAGTCCTCCCAGACGTCCACACAATGAAACAAGGCTGCACGCTCTCCACAAGGCTGTGGAATGGCTTAAGCCTGAGCGGCCTGCGAGGCTGAGATAAGCCATGTGCTTCAGTCTGAAGGACGCTGGCAGAGTCTGACAGCCGCTCTCCGCATACACAGCTTACAAACCTCCAGCAGCCACGGAGACCACTCCATCAGACGAGTACAAACCCTCCAACATGACATGATAATCCACAGCACACTCATTTTTCTCCTTAACCTTTCCCAAGCGTCGCACCAGGATGGATTTCCAGGGGAACATTCGTTTAAATGATTGGAGCCTGGCCTCAGTAAACGCAGACGGACCTCTGAGCGAGCAAAAAGGGGTGTGTGTCCTCTATTCTCTCAACAGTGACTCAACCAGAAGAACCAAATCGATGTCATTCACTTATCTGAGATGAGAACTGTCCAACTGGGACCAACACACTTTTCAACATAGGGAGCACCCAAAGGTCAGAGCAGGTGGAACATCATTCAGAAGCCTTGCATGGTAACCATGTAACCATGAGCTCTGCAGAATTAGCATAGCTAGCACAGAATATCTAGGACAGTGTGAATAGAGGAGAGCGCTCTCAAGCTATGCTAATAGGGGAGAGCATTCTAAAACAGTGTTAATGGAGGAGAACCTCTAGACTAGTGTGAATTAAGGAGACCATTGTAGAACAGTGTGAACAGTGGGGGGGGAACTGTAAACCACTGTGAATGGAAAAGACCACTGTAGAACAGTTTTCATTGGGAGAGCATTCTATATCAGTAGAAATGGAAGGAGATCTTTCTAGAAAATGTGTTAATGGAGAATTTGCTAGAACAGTGCTAATGGAGGAGAACTTTCTAGAATAGTGTTAAAAAGGAGAACATCCTAGAACAGTATCAATAGAGGAGAGCACTCTCAAGCTGTCCTAATGGGGGAGACCTTTCTAGAATAGTGTGAATTAAGGAGATCATTCTAGAACAGTTTTAATTGGGAGTGCATTCTAGATCAGTAGGAATGGAAGGAGATCTTTCTAGAAAATGTGTTTATGGAGGAGAACCTTCTAGAATAGTGCTAATAAATGGAGAACATTATAGAACCAAATAAATAGAGGAGAGCACTCTCAAACTCATCTAATTCTAGAACAGTATGGATGGAGGGAGACCTTTCTAGAACAATGTTAATGGAGAACTTTCTAGAATAGTGTTAATAGAGGAGAACCTTCTAGAACAGTGTTAAAAAAAATGGAGAACATCATAGAACCATATAAGTAGAGGAGAGCACTCTCGAACTGTTCTAATTCTAGAATAGTACGGATGGAGTGAGACCTTTCTAGAATGGTGTTATTGGAGGAGAACCTCTAGAACAGTGTTAATAATGGAGAACATCCTAGAACAGTAGGAATCGAGGAGACTACTCTTGGACAGTGTTAATGGGGAGAGCCTTCTAGAGCATATTGATGAGAGGACCTGGTGTAAACGGAGGAGAACATTCTAGAACAGTATAAATGGAGGAGAGCCTCCTAGAGCAGTGCTAAATCTAGAACAGTAGAGAGATAACTTTCTAGAAGAGTGTTAATGGAGAGGAACATCTAGAAAAGTGTGAATGGAGAAGACCATTGTAGAACAGTTTTAATTGGGAGAGCATTCTAGATCAGTCGGAGTGGAAGGAGATCTTTCTAGAAAATGTGTTAATGGAGAACCTTCTAGAACAGTGTTAATGGAGGAGAACCTTCTAGAATAGTGTGAATAGAGGAGACCATTCTAGAACCGTGTTAGTGGTTACTAGGGAAGAGCTTTTTAGAGGAGTGTGAATGGATGAAGCTGTTCTAGATCAATATGAATGTGGGGAACATCTAGAACACTGTGGTCAGGAACTAACCACTGATGAAGATCTGGAGGATGGCTGTGTGTGTGTGTGTGTGTGTGTGTGTGTGTGTGTGTGTGTGTGTGTGTGGACTCACGCAGTAGTAGCAGCTCCAGCCTGTAGTTGTGTGTGCCGTCTCCCTCATCTCCTGCAGAGCGTCCGCTCGCAGGTATCCGATCTCTCTCAGGCAGCCATCGTGAAACACCCTCGTACACGTCCGGCACGGGAACAGGTCATCCGCCGTCCACACCTCACACACCTCACACATCTCGTCATTCACCGGCTGACCAGGGAACGAAAAACACACACACAGTGGGGTCAGTCAGCAGTAGAGTGTCATCAGAGTACGCAATATTAAGGTAACCACGATATAGGTGTTAAATCACCCCCACCCTTTGCCACAAAACACACTATATGGCCAAAAGTTTGTGGACGGCTATTCTTTTAAGACAATACAGCTGCATGCGGGGCTAGTAGAATCTCCTTATATGCAGTTACAATAGAATGGGATGCTCTGGAGCAGCCTATGGTCGCAATGCTTAGTGCCGGGCGTCAGCTTGAGGGGTACAAAGCCCCCAGTATTGGGCTATGGAACAATTGAGCTATGTTTATCGGAGTTATTGAGCTCCATGCAATTCCTCTGGGATGAGTTGGAGTGGCAGAATCAATCATGCAACTTCTGTACCTGGCCTCACTGATGCTCTCATGGGGCTGAATGCAATCAAATTCTGCTTACAGTAAGGGACCAAAGTCTAGCTCAAGGCCTTCTTAACAACATGGATGCACTTACAGTAGCGGAGGGGAGGGTTGAAGGGTCAGGGCATTTCCATTTAAAGCAGCAGTATGTGAGAATTAGTGTTTTTGGTTTCCTGGTCTACCCCTGAGCGCCCTCTCATGGACAGCTAGTTGTACACATGCATTTCTGGACAAGCTGAGAGATCCAGAGGCAGTATCTGAAGGTAGAGAAGCATGTGGGCTGAGGTAGTAGAATACACAGCAGTTCTGAAGAGAGGTCCTCCTCCTGCAGCTCCACCACCAAAGCTCCACAGTGCAGTAGCAGCAGCGTTCCGGCCCGGAGTGGGAATGACGGAGATGCTCAGATTTTCTACCCACTGTGATTAGGTTCAAGTGTGCTACAGTGTAGGAACTGCTGCCTTTTCCTTTTCTGATCACACTGAGAAAATCAGACAGTAATCAGATAGCAGGCTACGAACTAACTGGATGGTAAGAGCAGTATATAGTCTGCCGTCTCCGACCCTCATATGAACTAGCATTTCCTTAATCAAACTTTTATAATCACTCCATTAACCCTCTTCCATTCGTGAGGTTTAAATATAGAGCTATTCTCCCTTGTGTTGCTCTCAGTGTTGCACACGGCACCGCCGCTTTCACAGCTGCTCAGTTTAAGTTTGTAATTTCACGGCAGTGTGAACTCTGTACAGCCTGAGCTGCTGTCTGATGTGAAATACCGTACATTTAGTAATTTGGGGCAATTTAATCATTTTGCTGATTTGCTTTAGAACTATTTTTAGAAACAGACTGAAATGTAACTGGAGAAGCCATTTTTACAATCGAGGTTTAAGGTTTTAACACTTCTGTGTGTGGAACACTGCAAATATGGATGTTTTTTTAGTTTTGTAGATTTTTTTAGTCTATCTATCTATCTATCTATCTATCTATCTATCTATCTATCTGTCTATCTATCTATCTATCTATCTATCTATCTATCTGTCTGTCTGTCTGCCTACTCATCTATCTATCTATTCATCTATATATCTATATATGTCTGTCTGCCTGCCTACCTATCCGTCTGACTGTTTACCTGTCTCTCTGTCTGCCTACCTACTTATCTATCTATCTATCTATCTATCTATCTATCTATCCATCTGTCTGTCTGTATGCCTAACAATTCATCTGTCTGTTTACCAGTCTCTCTGTCTGTCTGCCTATCTACTCATCTATCTATCTATTTATCTGTCTGTCTGTCTGTCTCTCTGTCTGTCTATCTACCTGTCTGTCTGTCTATCTATCTATCTAGTCTATCTGTCTGCCTGCCTACTCATCTATCTATCTATTCATCTATCTGTCTGACTGATTGTCTGTCTGTATGCCTAACAATTCATCTCTGTTTACCAGTCTCTCTGTCTGTCTGCCTACCTACTCATCTATCTATCTATTTATCTGTCTGTCTCTCTGTCTGTCTATCTATCTATCTAGTCTATATGTCTGCCTGCCTGCCTACTCATCTATCTATCTATTCATCTATCTGTCTATATATCTATATATGTCTATCTGTCTGTCTCTCTGTCTGTCTGCCTACCTACTCATCTATCTATTTATCTGTCTGTCTGTCTGTCTGTCTACCTATCTGTCTGTCTGCCCACCTCTCTGTCTGTCTATCTACCTGTCTGTCTGTCTATCTATCTATCTAGTCTATCTGTCTGTCTGTCTGTCTGCCTGCCTGCCAGTCTGTCTGTATGCATGTCTCTCTATCTATCAATCTATTTAGTCTGTCTGTCTGTCTATCAGCCTGTCTCTCTTCCTGTCTACCTACCTCCACATCTATCTATCTCTATCTAATATCACAGGCTGTTATATATGGAGTACTAGGCCAAACTATAAACAGTAAAATTGTACAGTCAGTGTCAGTGTTCTTATGAAAATGAGCACAACTGCTGACTCTAACAGCTTTCCAAACCTACTGTTTTATTATTTATATATTTCACGTAGTATTAGGCTGCACACAGCCTGTGGAAAAGGAATGGATGATACTGGTGATACTGGTTCTACTCTCTTTTTTCCAGATTTCAACCAGATCAGTGCATTCCAACACATCTGTGCATTTTTACAACTCCACAAATAGCCCTTTAATATGTATATCTTCAGTCGTCACGGCAGTCAAATGTAATAAATAATGAACAGCATGTGTTCAGCCTGATCTAAGGCCTGTCACCATTATTCCCACTCTTGTCCCCAGAGCACGTTCAACTGCAGCCATTTAGGCTGTGAAATAAATTCACTGCTTCTTGTGTAATGGGTGGTTATATTATTTTATGCTCTTCGTGCCAGAACTGGCTGACCTCATTAATGTCAGCCTAATCAGCATTCCAATTAGCCTCCCACAAAACACCCAGCATTTCTCATTCTGCTTCTCGTCCCATAATCCTGCCACTCGCAATACTGCTACAATTTGGATTTGTGACTGGATTTAAGACCTTATCGCTTAATCCTTCCTCCAATACACCAATAAACAATTCACACCCCGGCCGTCACGTCATCTGTCATTCAACCTTAGAAAGCTTATAGTGACAAGAAGTTGAACACTGTGTCCAACAGTAGGTATTCAGACCACCTTCTAATGAGGGAATTTAGCTACTGGACTGTGGAGCTGGAGCTGCTGGAGCTACTCGAGACCTGACGTAGGCTGTATGGACTGTATGGGGCCCTTTACTGTGCAAACACTGGTCATCTGCATGCACAGAGCACTCCTATAATCTCCATATATAGGAATTCCCATGAGAATGGTCAGCAAAGGTCACCATGCCCAACAGGAAGTGTGGGCTAGAGGGGTAAAAAGCCCCCAGCATTGAGCGCTGATGGAGAAGTGTGCTCTCTGGAGTGATGGAGCACACTCACTGACCTCACTGATGCTCTTGTGAGGCTGAATGCAATCAAACCCTCCTCACAACAATGTTCCAAGATCTTGTGTAAAGCCTTTGCAGAAGAGTAGAGGCTACAGCAAAGAGGTCTCCATATTAGTACATTATAAAGTGCACCCAGAAAATCACCTACGCCCTTTAAAATAAAGGAGCTGCAGATGGTTCTTTAGAAGAACCACTTCTATGAGGTTCCGTAAAGAACCGTGTCTGTAATAGAGATGTGTGAGAGTGTGCAGAACCTTTGTAAAGTCTTAAGAAACATCACTTGACATTCTTGAGGTTCTTTATGTCAAGGGATTCACACATCTCTACTACAAACATGGTTCTTGGTGGAACCAAATATGGTTCTTCTATGGTTCTTCTACGGTCTGAAGACCATTTAGGTCTTTCTTTGCCCCGTCAGTGAGGCAGAGCAGGATCAGACTGTAAATGTGGGGCTGAAAGGCGTAATTTCCCACCCTGGGCTTGAACTTTTCAGTCCATTGTGATTATGTGTCCAAATGTTTGTGGACACCTCTTTCTAATGAATGCATTCAGCTATTTTAAGTTATGTCTAATCTTGACACAGATGTGCAAATGCACACACAGCTTGTCAAGGCCCTGTAGAGAAGTCCTGGCAATAGAATAGGACTCTCTGGAGCAGGTGTGGGCCAGAGGGGTATAAAGCCCCCCAGCACTGAAGGAGCTGTGGAGCAGTGGAAGAACTGGTGGAGCTCCATCCAATACTTTTGTGATGAGTTGGAGTGAGGCAGAGCAGGATCAGACTGTAAATGTGGGGCTGAAAGACGTTCTTCCCACCCTGGGCTGATCCTGGCTGCCTGGAACGGTCACAGTCACCTTGATTCTCGGCGAATCATCCTCACTGTCAGAGCCCTGAGATTCTGTTTGTCCCTGAACAGCGGCCCACCTTCACTGAGGTGAGAAGTGTCAGCCTGCGGATGTAATTACCCCCGATCCCCCCTGAGCTTTAACCAGACTGGGTTCTAAATAGCACAGATGCCTCATCTGACTCTTTTTCGTTTGATCATCTCTCCTTTAAACAAGCAGAGAGGTTGTGTGGAAAGGGTCGACTCCAAACTTCCATGATTAGGTAATTAGGTGTCCAAATGTTTGTGGACACCCCCTTCTAATGAATGCATTCAGCTATTTTAAGTTATGCCTCATCCTGACACAGATGTGCAAATGCACACACAGCTTGTCAAGGCCCTGTAGAGAAGTCCTGACAATAGAATAGGACTCTTTGGAGCAGGCGTGGGCCAGAGGGGTATAAAGCCCCCCAGCGCTGAAGGAGCTGTGGAGCAGTAGAGGAACTGTGTTCTCTGGAATGATGAATGGTGGAGCTCCATCCAGTACTTTTGGGATGAGTTGGAGTTGGAGTTGAGGATGATGAGGCGAGGTGGTGATCATCATCCAACATCCTGACCTCACTAACAATGTCGCTCTTGTCGCTGAATGCAATCAAATGCCCTTTTTAATGCCCTTGATTTCAGAAGAAATGATGAAAGAGCAGGTGTCCGAATACTTTTGCCTATATAGTATATATTGTCGCTGTTAGGAGGCTGAACCCTACTATGCTAACGTCTGTTCCGGTCATTCTTCCAGTAAGGCATGTGATATATTATATTAGATATTCTGAGAGGGATTTAGTGGGTTTCGACATTTTTTGACCCAATCGGAAGACCTGAACTTACAGGCCCGGCTCACTCTGAACACTCTGCTTCAGTTCTCCGGCTGATAGCCCAGAGCCTTTAACACAGCCCTCATAAAGCCCCCACAGCGAGCTGCCCCCTCCCAGCAAGCGAGAGCAGCGCGAGGAGCCCCCCGCTCCGCTCTCCCGCGCCGTGTTTCCACAGAGAGCGCGGCTGCGTAAACAAAGCCTCAGTGTGGAGGGTTCTCAACCAGCAGCACGCTGTCAGCCTCACTGACCCGCATTAATCAGCTGGACGCTAGCAGAACTCGCCCACTGTTTATCTCTCTCTCTCTCTCTTTCTCTCTTTTCTCATTTTCTAACTTTCTCTCTCGTTTCAAGCTCGCCATCTCTCTTTCCCCCTAACTCTCTCTGTCTCTGCATCACCCTCTCTTGTCCCCTAATCTCTCTCTTATCTATCTGCCTATGCTCTCTTTCCCTCTCTCACGTTCCCTCTCTCTCTCTCACTCCCTCTTCCCCTTTCTCACTTCTTTCTCTTTCCCTGATTCTTTTTCATTGCATTGCCCTCTCTGTCCTTCACTGTATCCTTTATCTCTCTCTCTCTCTCTCTCTCTCTCTCTCACACACACTCTCTCTCTATTCTCAGTCCCTCCCTCGCTCCCTCACTCTCTTTCTCTTGCATATCTCTCTCTCTCTCTCTCTCACGCTCTCTCTCTATTCTCAGTCCCTCTCTTGCTCTCTCACTCTCTTTCTTTTGCATCTCTCTCTCTCTCTCTCTCGCTCTCTTCGATGTCTCATTTATCTCTTTCCATCTGCCTCTATTCCTCTTCTCTCCCTCCCTCCCCCCTCACTCTATTTTTCTTGCATCTCTCTCTCTCTCTCGCTCTCTCTCTCTCTCTCTCTCTCTCTCTATTTCTATTCTCTCTCTCTCTCTCTCTCTCTCTCTCTCTCTCTCTCTCTCTCTCTCTCTCTATTCTCAGTTCCTCCCTCGCTCTCACACTCTCTTTCTCCGGCATCCCTTTCTCTCTCTCTCTCTCTCTCTCTCTCTCTCTCTCTCTCTTTCTCTCTCTCTCTCTTCTCAGTCCCTCCCTCGCTCCCTCACTCTTTTTCTCTTGCATATCTCTCTCTCTCTCTCTCTCTCTCTCTCTCTCTCTCTCTCTCTCTCTCACCCAGTCTGGGCTCCTGTACAGGTTCCACCCACGGCCGGCTTGGAAATAAACAGGAGATAAAAGTCACCCGGCGTGTCCTGGAGGAGCAGAAGTTCCACTCAAACTCACTGCACAGCAAAACACACACACACTCTCACACACACACACACACACACACCGGTGTGGGCTCAGTGTGGGAATATAAAAGGCCGGGCTGGCACGTGTTTTGTACCTCTCAGAGAAAGGAGGTCTCGTACGGGTGTGATGTGAATCACGGCTCTTGTCCGCTGGCCGGGCCGCGCGCTGGATGACATTTACTCAGGTTAAGAGAGGGATGCATCTGACACGAGTGTGAAAAGGAGGAAGAGGAGAATCTATGCTGGTTGCCATGGCAGCCCATCTGTGACAGTGGCTTTGTTTGACAATGAGGCTTTTGTTGGTCTGCTGTTTATGTTCATTATTGCTATTTAACTTTCATTAAGGCCCCCCCCCCCCCCCCCCCCCCGTAAGTTTTAACTAATCGGTCGTAAAGGTCTTGGTCATTATAGTGCTTTAAAAAGCAGCATATTGTCTTCTATCTTCTTTATTTTATTATTGTTATTAGTAGTAGTAATATTATATTATTGATATTCATATTTATAATAATAATAATAATTATTATTATTATTATTATTATTATAATTAGTAGTAGTAGTTGTAGTAGTAGTAGTAGTAGTGGTAGTAGTAGCAGCAGTAGTAGTAGGAGTTGTAGTAGTAGGAGTAATAGTAGTTGCTGTAGTAGTATTTTTCCAAGAGAACTTAAGCAGAGTGTAGAGTATGTAGAGTGTTGTGTCTCCATACTGACCTCTGTATTCAGTAGTATCTAAGCCTAGATGGAACTTTTGGACTCTAGCCGATACAAACTGGCTAAGGGTATTTTCTGAGTAAACAGTGAAGCACTTTTGTAAGTCACTGTAGATAATAATAATAATAATAATAATATCAATTATAATTATGTTATGATGTTATTATTGTCATTATTATTAATGTTAGTAATAATAATATTAGTATTGTAATGCTTGAAAAGCACAATATTGTTATTTATCTTTATCTTTATATCTTTATTCAATTAATAATAATAATAATCATAATAATCATAATAAGTACAATAATAATAATAATGTTAGTATATTATTATTATTAATAGTAGCAGTAGTAGTATTATAGTGCTTGAAAAGAAATATAATTTCCCCACTGTGGGACTAATAAAGGATTATCTTATCTTAAAAGCACAATATTGTTATTGATATATATTATTAGTAGTCGTAGAATTAATAATGTATTGTTAATATTATTAATATTATTATTATGAATGTTATAGTTTATAGTATAGTTTTTGCATTTTAGTGCTTGAAAAGCACAATATTGTTATTCATCTTATTCTTGTTATTATTATTATTATTATTATTATTATTAATAATGTTAGTATTGTTATTATCATTATTATTCATATTATTATGAATATTATTATTATTATTACTATTATTATTATTATTATTACCTAGGCCCTTTCACACGTGCTGCACCTAAATAAAGACGCACACCCTGGGTTCACCCCTAATCTACAGACAGGACAACAAATTTCCTTAAATTAATTTTTTGTAATTAATTTAATTACTCAGTCCTACCAAAACAAACAGCCCCTGTTACTGTGCCTTTAAGACTGCCTATATTTACTTGAGCTCTGCTCTGATTGGCTGTCCTGTGCCTTATGTAAAAAGCACTCCCAGCTGAACCTTTACTTTACCAGCTAAGTCGGAGCTTATGTGAAATGGACCTGAAAACACTCCTTATAACTTCGCTGTGAGTGGGCGGAGCTAAACTGCTATAGACCTTGACCCGGATAGCCTACCTGCTCCCTCTGGCCGAGCTCTATCTGTACAGGCTGGTCATCGTTCGGCTGTCGTTTCGGCCGCACGAATGCAGGGGGCGTGAGCTGATGCGCTTTTTTCAACTCCTCGGGCTCCACCCCTTTTCCATCGCGGAGGCGGCCCCAGGCCTCCTGGTTGGCTTTGTTCTCCTCTCTGGGCGGGGCTGATGCAGGTTGGGCGGATGAAGGCCCGGGTTTTCCCTCCTCCTCTTTACGCCCGGACTCCTCGGGATCTGGCTGCTCCGGTGCCTCGTCTCCAGCGTTTTCAGCACCGTTTTGGGCCTGAGTGGTGCTGGGCTGGTTCTTTAGACCCTCGCGGAAAGCAGAGACCACCACACTGCACTTTTGCACTTTCTCCACCTGCTGCTTCTTGGACATCAGAACACCCATGGCTGCAAGAGAGAGAGAGAGAGAGGGAGAGAGAGAGAGAGGGAGAACAAAGAGAGATGATATGAGAGTGATGTGAATCAGAATCAGCAGAAAACCCCGTTTTATCTGTGCTTTATGCTCGCGGTGCCCGGCCGTTAACCGGGAGCTGTGCTAGAAATAGAGCTGGATGATTGGATTTTGAAAGAGCTAATCTTCCGCACTTGGATGTCAAGTGCTGGGTGAAGTGCCTAAAGCCGTGGGTCAGCAAAAATCTCCTTTTCACATTTCCTCACTGTCGCAAAATGTAGTTCTCAAGCCAAGATTGGTTTGGTGCTTCCTTAGTTTTGCACTGGAGCTACGAAACTAATATACAATAAAAGGACAAAAGTATTAGGACACATGCCCATTCATTGCTTCTTCTGAAATTCTTCTGAAAATGAGTAAGTTGATCCTGCTTCTGTTGGAGTAACTGTCTCTACTGCCCAGGGAAAAGGCTCTACTAGATCTCTACTAGATTTTGGAGGAGCATTGCTGTGAGGATTTGATTGCGTTCAGTGACAAAAGCATAAGCGAGGTCAGGATGTTGGATGATCAACACCCCACCTCATCATCCCCAACTCCCCAAACTCAACCCATCCATGAAGCAGCATTCATCATTCCAGCGAACACAGTTCTTCCACTGCTCCACAGCGCCCCCTTGTCCACGCCTTGCATTATAAGGCAGCATGGTGCCAATAGGCTTGTGTTTATTTATCATGTCCTATTCTATTGGCCATCATTTTCTACAGGGACTAGGCAAGCTGTTGGTATGAATAGCATATCTGTGTCAGCAAAGGGTGCAACTTAAAATAGCTCAATGCATTCATTAGAAGGGGTGCCTACAAACATTTGGATGTATATTTGCGGACATCTGTGAATCGCACAGTGTCAGACAGCACATAAGCGTATCTAGTAGAGATACAGGCTCCATTTCATTCCATTTTGGAGCATTTCTATTGGTTCGTTCTTCATGAAATCTTGCTACCATATAAAGATATTAGATAAAGTTATAATATATAATAATACTCACAAATCACAGCTTCAGAAACTGTGTTTTTCACAGAGGTTTTCTTTTAATTATCCAAAAGAACGGCTTCCCACTCACTGCTGTTCAGAGACCATCCATTTTCCACACATCTCCCAATACAGTCCCACAAATTCTCTATGGGATGGAAATCTAGTGATTCTGGCCATGTCAGTAATTGAATTTTCTCCCAGTCAGGCTACTAACACCACATAACCAACAGTGTAGCATCTAGCTTTCCCTTAAACCTTACTGTCTCTGTAGGTAATTCAGGCAATGCAACACTCGACACGAGCCACGACCAAATCACAGCCGTGATGTTGTTCACGATAACACGGCCTCGAGTCTTCTATTGCTTTTATACAACAGTTTCTACATAATAAAGGAACTAAATACATGAAAGAAGCCCTGAATTTCCTACCGAATAGGCTTTACTACTGTCAGTTCCTTCCACCAAAAAAAGTAGTTCCACCACAAATAAGTTATTGGTGTTCAACAGCAACAACTCCAAAACGGCAGGACCGACGAAGGTGAGTTTGGTTAAGGTACCTGTAGATTCCTGTACTCAGTCCAGGATAACTGTAAGTACTGTAAGACCTTTTTTAGTTAGTAGTAGAATAAAGCCTTAGAACTGTCCAGGTTCTAATTCAGCCAGAGCCGTTTAACATGGCGTCTGTTTACAGATAAAATCCCGTCCTTCAAGGAAAAGAGCCAATCAGCTTGGAGATCAATCAGAAAAATCAAGAGTTTTTTATCATATTTTCTCAGTGGTTTAATCTGATCTTCAGTTTCCAGTATTATGGTCTCTCCTTATTTATAGATGTAGGAGCATGGTCTTGTATGACTGGCTGATATCATAAATATTTGCATGGTTAGAACATCAATCACACTGTAAGATCGGAGGTTGTGTAGGTATATATATATATATATATATATATATATATATATATATATGCTGATTTAGGAGCCATGTCTAAAACTGTGCCCTATTCTCCATATAGCGCACTACTTGATGATTGCTAGCTTGTTGCTAGGCAGTTGCTGTGGTACCTCAGATGGCTGCAATGGTGTCTTAGGTGGTTGCTCAGATGTTACCCAGATTCGTCCTTGGACGTCTATACGCCCAAGCCACAAACATCTATATATATAAATGATAATTATGTATATCAGGGTTTTTTACATGTAGGGGATATTGAATAGGGCAGTTTCGGACACAGCTCTTGTAACGCTCAGCGCTCTGTTTAAGTATAAAGTCCCGTCCTTCATCAAAAAGAGCCAAGCAGCTTGTTGGTTTCGCTATGAGTGGTAGAGGGTTCGGCGTTAGGGCTGGGCGATATAGTAAAAATACAATATCACAATATTTAAAGAAGTTTTTCCTGATACACTATATTTAGTACAGACTTTGTAAAGAACTTCAGCATCAACAGATTCTTAAAAACTACTATCAGATCCCCTCCCGTACTGAATACAGAGATTTATACTCAACATTTGCATCAACATTGCATAACCCAGTCTAATTACACTGTCTGTAATGAAACCTGCAGATGATCAGTGTTTATTAAGCATTAGCAGTCTCCTCGATCTGCGTAGAAAAGCATATTGTTTATCACAATAACAAAATGTATCATGATACGATATAATATCGTCATATTGCCCATATTGCTGTAGTCGACATTGTAGTGGGGAAAGCCCCTCTTGGTTGTGAGATCTGAGCAGGCGCAGTAGCCAAAACAAGCAGAAAATCAGGTGTCTGTGCATGATTGAGCGAACACTACTAACTACTCACGAGGTTCTTGTCGGATTTCATCAGTGATTTTAAATATGGGTTTGAAACGGTAATCGGATCTTCAGTTTCCAATACTTTGACCTCTCCCTGTTAATAAATAGGTGACAGGAAATCACTGAGCGGTGGCACTGCAAAGATGGCAAATCTACAAGGATTTCACTTTAGCTTGGCCTTTTCAACTGAGTACAGGTTGCTAAATGGATGCTACAGGTGTTTCTTATCGTAATGCTACGTGGTTGCTAGGGGGTCACTATGGTGTTGCAAGCTGAGAGGTATGATGTTGCGTAGGGGTTGCTAGGGTGTTGCTAGGGGGTCACTATGGTGTTGCAAGGTGATTGCTATGATATTTCGGGTCATTGCTATGGTGTTGCTTAGGGGTTGCTAGTGTGTTGCTAGGTGATTGCTATGATGTTGCGTTGGGGTTGCTAGCTTGTTGCTAGGCAGTGGCTGCGGTATCCCAGGTGGTTGCTATGGTGTTGCTGAGTGGATGGCACGATATCTATGTTGCTTAGGGGTTGCTAGAATGTTGCCAGGTCATTGCTATGGTGTTGCTAGGTGGGTGCCAGGTGGTCACTACAGTGTTGCAAGCTGAGTGTCACTAAGTGGTGGCTAGGGGGTCTCTATGGTGTTGCAAGGTGATAGCTATGATATTTTGGGTCATTGCTATGGTGCTGCTTAGGGGTTGCTAGTGTGTTGCAAGGTGATTGCTATGATGTTGCGTTAGGGTTGCTAGAATGTTGCTAGGTCATTGCTATGGTGTTGCTAGGTGGTCACTACAGTGTTGCAAGCTGAGTGTCACTAAGTGGTGGCTAGGGGGTCTCTATGGTGTTGCAAGGTGATTGCTATGATATTTCGGGTCACTGCTATGGTGTTGCTTAGGGGTTGCTAGTGTGTTGCAAGGTGATTGCAATGATGTTGTGTTGGGGTTGCTAGCTTGTTGCTAGGCAGTTGCTGGAAATCACTGAGCGGTGGCACTGCGAAGATGGCAAATCTGCAAGGATTTCGCTTCAGCTTAGCCTTTTCAACGTCGTCAACGTGTCGGCGGAGTGATGCGGTATTATAGATGTGCAAGTAACTAACGTGGGCGAAGACCTTCCTCCCTCATCCCTCGCTCATCCTCCAGCGTATGTCTCTTGGGTTCTGGGTCATGTGATGGATCTCTGGTAAGCTCAGTGTCTGTGCTGCAGAGTCATCGTCACCGCTCTCCACTCACTGCTGATGAACCCGTTTCCATCAGAACAAAAACAGAACCGCATGAGCCTAATCTGCAGCTCTCTGCTTGGCCAGGTTCTCCTGCGCTGGAGCCATAATTGCACAGCACTTACTGCAGCTGCACAACCTGAATCACGGTTAAATGAGCTTACTGTGGGAAACTTGACCTGAATAGGATCCTCGTCTGTCTGCCCTGCGTATTTCCTGTGCACGAAACACACCAACCAGCAGCTTGGCTCGCTTACAGTGCTGGACCCATGTTTATCTTAGCAGGGGTGCAAAAACTCATCAGACTGAAGGCGAATCAGCTGCATTGAACTGCCAGGGAATTGTGAGTTACTGTTACTAGTTTTACAAGGATGTTTTTTTACCCCCAATCTGATCCAATCCGATCCTCTAAATGATGACTATCGGCCAGTACCGATCCGATCTTTGTGCTTCTATAAATAATCCAGCCCCACAATTAAGGGAAGACGTGCTGATCCACAGCAGTAAACCCCAGAAAAATCACTAGTTTAGCACCAGTTTCTAAAGAAAATTAGACTCAATTCTAATCTGATCTACTTTGATTGGATCAACTTTTTAAACGACTGTATTTTTAAACTCTACAGTGTTTAATATCCTACAGTCCAGTCTGACTGACCCATCTGACCATTCAGCTCCCAGCTCCTTTACAGCTCTGCAGTCTGATTACTTAGTGTGTGTGCATTAGGATTAGCATTAGTTGCTAGAATGTTGCTAGGTCATTGCTATGATGTTGCGTTGGGGTTGCTAGCTTACTGCTAGGCAGTTGCTGTGGTATCCCAGGTGGTTGCTAAGGTGATGCTAAGTGGATAGTTTGATATCTCAGGTGGTTGCTGTGGTGTTGCTAAGTGGATGCTACAGATGACTGCTATGGTGTCGCTAAGTGGTTGCTAGGGGGTCACTATGGTGTTGCAAGGTGACTGCTATGATATTTTGGGGCACTGCATTCGGGTGGTGTTGCTTAGGGGTTGCTAGAGTGTTGCAAGGTGATTGCTATGATGTTGCTAGCTTGTTGCTAAGCAGTTGCTGTGGTACCTCAGGTGGTTGCTGAGATGATTGTACGTTTATACGTCCAAGTCACAAACCCCCATCCACGCCAAAACAGCGCGATACGGTAGAACGAAGAACAGCGGAAAGCATCTGCCGTCCATGGGAGCCTATCTTACCCACTATCTTCCTCCAGCCCTTTTAATACAGCCTTTCTCGCCAATCAGCGCTGTTATGTCACCACTGTTTCCTGAGGGCCGTGGGTTCTGCGGTCAACTTTAATTACCGAAGTGAAGATGGGAAAGCGCTCTGGAGCCTCAGATCCTCACCCAGTCTACATGTGTGTGAGAGAAAGCTTGCTGCAGTAATTAATGCAGGTCCTGTGGTGAAGCCTTACTCTGAAACAAACACACACACACACACACACAGCTCTCTTCCTCATCATCGGTCACCGGACAGACGGATGTCTGGCTTTTCAGACGGCCAAAAGGGAGAAGCTCTGTGATCTAGTGTCTCTGCCTGCCTCCGCTGTCCGACCATATTTACGAATTAATATGTTTGATTTAAGTGACGATCAATAAACTGCAAAATGCTGCAGCTCTGTCTAAGAATAGACCCGGCCTGGCACGCAGGATGGATTCTGCGTAGAGAAATGCTGTAGGATCTGCTTTGGTGAGTGACTTATACAGAGAGATCTGCATTTTGCCACGCTTTTGTGCAAATTAGCTTATCTGTGGCACAAGCAGGGCAGCTTTCCCTGTGGGTTAACAGTATAAATAGAAATATATATATATAATATATATAAAAAGCCTATCTCCATTTTTGCCAGTTGTTCTAACAGACCAATAGAAATGCTCTGAATACTGGAATACTGGAATCTTTTCACATTGACTTTTCCATTCCATTGAAAATATATGTCCCATGTAAGCTTACATACACTACATGTCCAAATCTTTGTGGACACCCCTTCTAATGAATGCATTCGGATGCTTTAGGATGCACCCATTTCACACACACACACACACACAGCTTGAAGAATGGAACTCCCTGCAGCAGATAAACATGGACCTATGCGCACCATGCTGCCTAATGCCAGGCATGGGCTAGTAGAGGGGTATTAAGCCCCCCAGCACTGCGCTGTGGAGCTGTATTCTCTTGAATAATGGATGATGCTCCATCCAATACTTTCGGATGAGTTGGGGAGTTGGGGATGAGGTGTAGTGGTGACCATCTAGCATCCTAACCTCACTAGTGCTCTTGATGCTGAATGCAATCAAATCCTTACAGCAATGCTTGCTCCAAAAACTAGTGGAAAGTCTTCTTCCCTGGACAGTAGAGACAGTTCCTCCAAGAAAAGCAGGATCAGCTCTTTTTAATAGCCTTGATTTCAGAAGAAACAATGAATGAGCAGGCGTCCCAATACTTTTGTTTGTGTTGAAATCTATATATTGTTCTATGTAAGACTTCTGTATGGGCATGTAGCTGCCATCTAAAAGCTTGAAGACCACAGTGAGTCATACAGTGTTCAAACCCATTTAAGCAATTCTGTTATGACTTAGGCATGTAATTAGCAACATGGTAACTGGTAGTGTATTCATGTCTACCCCTTGTTAGCTACATTAGCATCATAATTTAAGTGTAAAACTAAAGAAGCTAAACTTCAGACACCAAATAGGCCTCTTGCTGGTACCTGGGCATCAGTCAGCCAGTCCCCCTTGTTATAATGGCAGCAGGCCCAAAGCAACTCCTGTACTCACCTTCCTGCACTGGCACCTACCAAGCTCTACATACAGTAGCATGGCTCCCTGTTATCTTTTCTCTGACCTTCTCGTCCTATGAGCTTCGAAGCTTCGGCTGTTTTTAGTTGTCCCATGTTCTCGATTGAGGTATAAAGATGACCAGGCCTTTACTGTTACTGCCCCGATACTATGGAAAAGCCTCTGATCTATCATAGTCAGGCTGTTAATTAATCTTAATCCCATCATTACCTAAAAGCAACTCGTAGCCTCTTTCTGCAGGCTAAAATATGTCATGAAATACTGGTGCAAATACACCATGGTGTATGCATACATGTTCACCATATTTTTATTACTGCATAAACAATAGAGGAGGTTTTCAATCTTGTTGGACGCGCTATGTTTGTGAGCATGCAGTTTAAATCAGTTACCTGCTTATTACGAGACAATGTAAGTATTATTTATTTCTTCTACTTCCACTTTTACTTCACATCATTTATATTCTGGATGAGTTTAATACTTTTACTCCATTACATTGTTTGTTTATGTGCTGCATCGTGACTCGCTACAATTATAAAAACAATACGAATCATTTCAGACCCACATTATCACCTCCAGAGCGCTAGATGGCGCCGTCACCGAGTTCGATGAAGCCGCCTCAACATACCTAATGATTAGAATGGGCGGTCGAGCCGTGAGCGAGCATGCTGACGTTCTTCCTCTCTCTCACTCCGCTGCTACAGTGAGGACACTACCGCTAGAGCTCTGTTAGTTTATCTCCAGATGGAAGAAGAAGAAGAACCACCAGAAGAACCTCCTCCATCTTCACCTCCTGCAAATACTCGTATGTGTCTGAACAGCCTGAGATCTTTCAGCTGTAGTTGAGTTTACAGAGAGTGAAGCTCAGGGGTTTGAGCTGCTCTCCTCACTGGTTTTACAGATGAAGCTCTTGTATGTGGCGGGTTGAGTCAGGTCTGCTCAGCTCTCTCTCTCTTTTGGGCGAGTTAGTTTAGAGAGTGAACTGAAGACTCGTGTTCATGAACTCTGTCTTCTACAGTCCCGTCCTTCTACTACAGCCAGAGGAACTGAGACAGTGCTTAAGTCTGAGCATCTGAACTAATATAAACACTGATACCCAAACTTTTGACTGATTTAATAAGTAAGAACTACAGAACACAGTACTGTACTTTTACTCTCAGTACTTAAGTAGTACTGTTTAGAATACTAAACTACCTGCAGTACTTAAGTACAGAAACTGTTGAGTACTTTAGTACTTCTACTTCTACTCAAGCCACTTTTACTCAAGTCTGGCTCTCTAGTACTTTATACAGGTCTGCTTATTACTGTTTATTACTATCAGAGCAGTGATAAAACACCAGCGACGTGTAGCCGGCATTTTTCTGTTTTTCTGTTTTTTGAGTTTCTGATACTGACAGAATAAAAAGCCGTGAATTTGGAGCTGTGTTAAATCACCTGTATTACAAATGAAGTAAATGCACCGACATCAGTGAGGCACCCTGTTATTATTAGAGTCCTGCAGAAAGGAGTTAATCTGACATGCTGGAGTCACCCACTCATGTTGTTGACATCGAGTTAGCACAGAGGTGCATGAGGGCCCACACTGAGAAAATGGATGTGAGCGAATAAAACAGTGAAGGATGTTTATATTTAACTTGCTTGGCCAAATGTCCTTTATGTTTTATGTTTAATATGTTATATGTCATTTTTTTATTCAAAGAAATACAAAAACGTCAGATTGTACACACCATATTGGACAGCTGGTTACATTTATTTAATAGATATCTGGAATTATAATTGCTACGAATTACAGAATCACTGTAGATGCCTACATCTGGCTTTTTACTAGTGATAATTAAGTCACGGCTTGTATTGCTGGTGGCATTCTAGGCTAAAATGGATGGCCACATATACTCTATACAGGGTCATTCTCAAGGTTGCACACCTCATGGGACACTACAGCCACAAATGGCTGGGATCTCCCAATAATATGGCTCAGGAGCCCCTTCATGACCTAATGAGGCCTATTAATGTTGCTGTATACTAATTTAACCAAAGCTGGCATTAAAAAATGTCCAGTTATGGGTCAGTTATGGGTCAGTTTGGATCAGTTTCAGGTGACTTGGAGCTTAGACAGAAATGTCTCAGGCTTTGGACAAAAGCTCTAAAGCTACCGTGTGAACCAGCCGACCCTGGTTAGGAGGACAGCCTGAGAGCAGGAGCGCGATTGGAAGCACAACTGGTCGCAGTGGGACGTGTGTCTGATGAAAAAGTTAAAGATGAGCGGCTAGGAGAGGCTCGCTGGCCCGCTGGAAGAAAAAATAAAAGGCCTGAACCTGCCAGCTCAGATTATGACAGAATTCCTTGAGTTTTCCCACAGAATACAGCCTCACAGCTGCCGCAGCGCTACACGCTTCCTCGCCTCTTAACACGCTCTGCTGGGAGACTCTGTCTGAAGAGGATATTCCGAGCCAAACCTATGAATGGTCTAATTAGTCTGATACCAAAAACTCTTAGCGGCTTAGCAAAGCCTTCGCAAATCATTACAGCCAGCCGTTCGCCAGTGGCCTCCGGTAGATCCAGTATATACTGTATATACTGTCCGTATACAAAACACATGTTTACGCCAGATGTTTAACAGTCCAACCACAGTCCAATCCAACCCTACTCTGCCATGAGGAGGGAGATTACTGTTACCCACTATTGAATACTAATTGCTAGCACAATTAGCACACAACTTTGACCATTTTCTTGGAGTGAGGTTGGTCCAGGTTGGTCCAGCTCCTGAATAAGCAGTGTGTTTCATCAGTGAAGTCCATAGCGGGGGTGCTCTCCCTAAGGCCATTAGAAGGCCGGCGTTGCCAGTCCAGAGCTGTTTTCATCAGTGAAATCCGAGGGGGTCAAAAATGTAAGAAGTGGCAAGTGTGATGTGAGAACATGAAATTAGAGTGAATTGGTTGAATCTCATGGTCAAGATGTCGTTACTGTGAAATGCAGAGTGGTCAGCAGAGACCTCTTTGGGGTCTTGATGCATTGTCTTTGATGCAAGGACCCCCAAAGCCAACTGACTACCATCAGAATACTAATAGTGCCCTATTATAGAGAATCATAAACACCATCAGCCCACTATCAGTTACAAAAAGTATTTGGACACCTGCTCATTCATTTATTCTGAAGTCAAGAGTATTAAAAGGAGTTGATCCTGCTTTTTTTGGAGTAACTGTCTCTACTGTCCAGGAAAGAAGGCTTTCTACTAGATTCTGAAGAATTATTGCTGCAAGGATTTGATTGAATTCTGTGACAAGAGCGTTGAGAAGTAAGGTCAGGACGTTGGAGGATCACCACCCCACCTCATCATCCCCAACTCCTCAATGCACCCCGGAAGTATTGGTCATACTTCTCTAGGGGTTATACGATTCTAGGGGCCTGTGACTGACAGGGGGCCTAGAAATGCATAAATAAAGTATGTTGGCATAATTGTTAAAGTTGTGGGGCCCAGTGTAACTTTGGTTTCTTGAGGCCCAAAATCCCTGGCATAGCCCTCTATACCCTTATACCCCTCTAGCCAATGCCTGGCATTAGGCAGCTTCCAATAGGTTCACGTTTATCTGCTATGACTACTATTCCACTTTCAAACTGGACCACAGTGCGCGGAGTGATCCCACACACTGTACTGAGGCAAAAGTGGTCCCGGTTACTTTGCCATTGAGCTCTGTGGAAAATTAAAGTCATTATAAAATATTGATTTGCCAAACAAACGAAGATGTGGATGCATTTTAGGTAGGATGAGAGACATTCTGAGTGCATATTTGGTGACAATCTAAGACCAGTGTTTGTTAGCAATGTTAGCCTAGCATCTCCCAATGTGAACTAAAAAGGCACACGTCAGATATCTAAACTGTTCTGGCTTGTCCACTGAACCTGGGGTCAATAATCAATCATACTCGCTTGATTTCTCACTAAATAGTTCCAATAAATAAACCAATAAATAAGTGTTGTAAAGGAGCTGGGAGCTGATTGGTCAGGGAGGAGAGTCAGACTGGATTGTAAGATATTAAACACTATAAAACATCATTTGTCTGATTATAGAAACTTAGACTGAAAATAAAGGATTTTACTGAACCCATTAATCAGCAGCTCGTCTGATCTAAACTGTGGGGCTGGATTATTATTTATACACACACAGAGATCAGAAACAGAATCAGTATCAGATGACTAGTATCGGATCGGGGAGCAAAGTAACCTAAACAGGAAATTTCCATTGAATCATTTCCACTGCACCTGGGGTCAATAATCAATCATGTTCATTCCAATAGTTCCAATAAATAAACCAATAAATAAAGATTTCGGACATTGGATAGGATTGGAAACTGCACTCGTCCCTAATAAAAGCCAAAGTGATTGAGGACTCATGCTTTTAGGGTAGTTAGTCTGCTTTAATAATCTGTCTCTGTCCCAATTCTCATCATAAGCCCTAAGCCCCTCCTGAAAGTGCATTTTTATGAATTTCTCTAAGGGCAGGTAAAAGGAGTGTGAGCATTCAAGGCATCTGAGAGGCTGTAGAGCAGAACTTGGACACACTTCACCTGTATAGGCCACTGCTGCTGAAACACAGGGGTAATTGCCCTCATGTAAGTGTGATCTGATACAAACGTACGAGAGGGGCACATTAAGTGAACATAGGGGGCGCTTGTGAGCACGTTTGTTGGTAAAATGTAAAGGAATTGGAAACCCTACAGCCTTGCACACCTAGCGGGCACGTGCAAAGGACGGGTGCAAGTGCAAGTAATGGGACAGGGCTTTTAAATGCTCGTAGGTTAACACAGGATTTGATGGGGAGGGGCAAGATGACAACCTTGAAGCAAAGCTCGACATGAGTGATGACTGCTCTTTTCTCCAAGTGCCCCCCAGTGCGGGGTCTAAATACAGCCCTCTATCATTTTCTGTAGCGGGACTATTAGAAATGACTAAGACAGTGAGGTTATCAGTGCTGCTTGGAGAAGAAGGACTCTGGATTCAATCCAGGCATATTGTAATAGATCGGGTCTCAGATATTCTAATCCCGATCCAGTTCCAAGTCTTTATTTTAGCCACAGTGTTCAGAGCGCCATCTGGTGTCCTCACAGCAGACAGTATAGCTCAGCTGGCTGCAGCAGCAGCAGTGCCGTTCTCAGAAGGTAAATAAAGGAGTTGAGGTTCTGCAGCAGGTTGGAGCTATTTTACAGTGGAACCTGAAAACAGACCATAATATCACTCGCCTTTTCTGTTCTTAAACCAGCACTAACACTAATGCTAACACACACACTATATATAGAACACACACAGCACATTCACCCACTATAAACCAGTTATTACACACCAGTAGACCAACAACCATAGATACCAGTCCAGAGTGATTAGACTGCAGGAGTTGGGAGCTGATTGGTCAAGGTGGTCAAATAAAGGATTTTACTGAACCCATTAATCAGCAGCTCGTCTGATCTAAACTGTGGGGCTGGATTATTATTTATACACACAGAGATCAGATCTGATCGGTATCGGTATCAGCTGAGACTAGGATCGGATCGGGGAGCAAAATAACCTAAACGGGAAATTTCCATTGGATCATAGAGTCTGAAGCTTTTGTCCAACCTTTAGAGAAGGTCAAGCAAGGCAGAGGCAACGTAACTGTGCCTCGTCTGAGCGATCGCGTAGCGACCAACTGGGTTAGATAAAATATAGTCTAAAAATTGAGTCTAAACACAAAGCAATGCGTGTCCTTCTGCCTTAGTGATGTAGATCTGTCTGATCACGTCCGAGGATGAACTGCCTGATGCTCTAGAAATGCATTAGCAGTGTTTACAAGTGCCTAAATGCTAATAATGCCCAGCAGGTCTGTCTGTTTCCGATACAGCCTCATTTTTAATTAGCCAGTTTTAACCAATTGACCAACCCACTCACTCAGACTCCCACTATCATTAGCAATTACACTCGGAGGGTGAGGACTGGGAAGGATGGGCCTCCTTTGATACATGTGAAGTCAGCCACTGCCGCCGATGCAGCGCTACTAGGAAGCCAATGCACTGGATCCCCAGCTCCATCCCATGGGAGGGATGAGGGAAGCCTGGCCAGTTGTGCTCTCTCTGGCTCCGGCTGCCGATGGCGAAGCAGCATAACATTTGTGGGGTTTACCCACCAAAAACCATAGATATACCATCTACATGACAGTTTTCCAACCTCTGTTTATCCAGATTTATGTTACTGTGCCTTTAAGACTCATGCACTCTTAAACATAAAGGTCCTCCAAAAGGTTCTTTGAGCGATGCCGTAAAAGAACCACTTTTGGTTCTAAAAAGAACCATGTTTTTAGAACCAAATATGACATCGCTCTTCTATGACACCTCCTCACCGAACCATTCTTTTTAGAAGTGTATATGTAAATGAGCCTTTTTCTGATTGACTGCTCTGATTTGTATTGAGTCTCGTTCAAAAAGCAGTACCAGAGTAAGTGGGCGGGGCTAAACTGCTATGGTGGTATTTTTAAAGATGATAGATATTTAAAAAAAAAAAAGAGCTGATCCTGCTTCTGTTGGAGTATCTGTCTCTACTGTCCAGAGGAAGAAGAAAGCTTTCTACTAGGTTTTGGAGGAGCATTGCTGTGAGGATTTGATTGTATTTAGCGACAAGAGCCTTAATCAGTATTTTGCATTCCCACCTCATCCCAAAAGTATTGGATGGAGCTCCAGCATCCATCAATCCTTAAAAAACACAGCTCTTCCACTGCTCTACATCTCAATGCTGGGGGGCTTTATACCCCTCTACTAGCCCACGCCTGGCATTAGGCAGCTTGGTGCCAATTGGTTTACGTTTGTTTATCTGCTTCAGAGAGTCCTATTCTATTGGCAGTACTTCCTCGACATAGACCAGACAAGCTATGTGTGTGTGTGTGTGTGTGCATTTGCATATGAAAAGATTTTATCCAAGCCATTTTGGAGCATTTCTACTGGTCCATTAGAACAATGTTCATTAGAATGGGTGTCCACAAACATTTGGACACACAGTGTAGTGCCATTCTCCACAACTGTGAACAGTTCTGAGAACGTAAGTTGCTCTGAGAGAACAGCACGTATTAGGGGGAACCCATTCAGAATGACTTGGCCTAGTCGTGTTCCTGTCCCAGTAGAGAATGTTTGCCAAAAGAATAGGACCCTCTGGAGCAGATGCACAACTCCAGATGAACCTCCAGATGCTGCCTAATGCCAGGCGTGGGCTAGTAAAGGGGTATAAAGCCCCCCAGCATTGAGCTGTGGAGCAGTGGAAAAACTGTGTTCTCTGGAATGATGTTCTCTGGTGATCCATCGAATACTTTTGGGATGAGTTGGGAGTTGGGGATGAGGTGGTGATCATCATCCAACATCCTGACCTCACTCAATGTTCTTCCCACTGAATGCAATCAAAACCTCACAGCCATTCTCCTCCACAATCTAGTAGTAAGCCTTTTTCCCTGGAGACAGTTACTTCAATAAAAGGGATCAACCGTTCGTTTTTATAGACTTTTAATAGACAGAAGTGTCCCAATACTTTTGTCAATTTAGTGTATGTCAGCATAATGGCACATTCAGTGGTAGGCTTGGTAGGCTGACATTTTAAACTGAAAAAAGGGATGTTATGTAGTGATTCAGCAACCGATTAACAGCCCATACAAGCCCACGCGGCACACACCGGACGTCAGTTTGACGTAAGAAAGACGTCGTCCTGACAGTGGGTTTTAACTGAATATAAAAAAACTGGGCTGATCTCTCTTTTTAAAGAAAAGTCTACTAAGGCCTCACATAGTCTGCTTTCTAAACAGTAGCTTTACACACTGAGGAGAACCCCGACTGCTCAGAGATAAAGAACACAGACATGCTGTATATAACACAGCCTAAAACAAGACTGGGGCTGGTGCTGTAGCGCAGCCTCCTACTGGGTTAAATGAAATATTGATCGAGTCCAAAGGAAGAAGCAGTGCGTGTTAGTCTTTCTACCTCGCTGACGCTGGTCTGTCTGATCGCCTCATTTTCCAATTGAGTGCTTTCATTTTTAAGCAAACGAACTGTCTGATTCACATTAGCAGTGTTTACTACCACCGAACCGACACCACTGTGAGCCAGTGGACGTTCACGTCACCATTCATGAGCTAATTTCCTTCGTTAGATAGTTCTCTTAAATCCTCTGCAGTGTTCCTGTTTCTCAGGCAGCTCTGGGTTGTTTTTCCAGGCTATATTAAGCCTGGAATTTGGACATTGTTGGCAGTGTACCTGAGGACACTGGGGACGTCTTGCTGGCCAATTAGTATTCAGCAGGTGCTCATGTGCTCAGGTGTTTCAGAAGAATGCCATAACTGTTTATTCCATATAGACTCTATATGGGGTCTACTGGGGGAGTGTCCGGACCTGTTCTGGAGTACAGGCACAGCCTGGCCTGCCCGAGTGCGAACATGATAAAACAGAGGCTCTAGGTGTTGTATTAAAGTCTGGCATGTGGTCAAGACACCACTGAGGACTTAAAAATGTGCAGTAGTTTGTCAAAGCGTCAGGTTTCCCTTCTTATCTCAAAGGTTTGGTGTCAGACACTGAATTTTAGGCCACCCAACGTTATGACTTACAACTTACATTCAACCAAATAACCATGTCTATCAATGCTGGTGGCCATTAGACCATTAGAATGATAGATGTATCCTGAGAACAGTTATGGGTTATGAGTTATGGGTTACAATTTCCTGTTAGTTTGAATCAGATTTTGTCGAGTGGCTCAGTGGTCCAATGCGCTGCCACTATGGCTTTGGGGTCAAGAGTCCGAATCCAGAGCCATGCTGTTTTGCCATCAGCGGCCAGTAGTTGGTGTGGTGTAACAGATAACACCTCTACCTTCCAGTGAGCTACCACACCATTCCCGCTTCGATTCCCGGTCTGGGTGACTATGCTGCGCTACACCAATAAGAGGCCTTGGGCAAGACTCCTAACACTACATTACCCCAGCTCTGTAATATGAGTAACCCTGGAAGTCGCTCTGGATAAGAGCGTCAGCTAAATGCCATAAATGAGTCCATAAGAGAGCACAACTGGCTATGCTCTGTCCGGGTGTGTAGATGGCGCTCTCTTCCGTCATCACTCTTGAAAACGTGAAGGCCTCTGTTAGCTGGTGTGGTGGAGCTGGGTATGCAGCACTTCCCTTGTCTTCGAAAAAGAGGTGTGGCTGACTGAGCACATGTCGGAGGGGGCGTATGTTGGTCTATCTCCGGGTGTGTGGATGGCGCTCTATCCCCTCATCACCCTTGAACCCTCAAAACCCGTCAGCCAGCAATTCAAAAAGCGACGTCACATGGCTTTTCTGACACACATGCTAATTCCTTACCCTCCTAGTGTCGGGGGCGTACCTACAAATGGTTGGGTTAATTGGCAGAAGGAGAAGGAGATTTGATCAAATCTTGCAAAAATAGCAATTATTGACGTCTAAAACCAGCATCTTGACTCCGAATCAGAATTCATACCGGAATAAAATCCCATAACCTGCCTCTAATCACTTCCGTTCTAACAGACGTTCCCAGGTGAAGCTAATCCCGTCTCAACAGAACTTTAGTTGTTTGCCTAAAGCCATGATTAAATTGTGTGTTCTGGTATGTCACGCTTTGCCCCTGGCTGTAATGAGACACAGCTTTTTTTTCCATGCTCACTGTAATATCATGTGTCCTTTTCTTTCCCCCCACTGTCGCTCCGAATTGCACTCACTGGAAGCCCAACCAGCCCAGCCTTTCATTCCCCGCTCCTGCAGGGACACGCTGTGTGAATGAGGCGGCTACAAAGCCTTCATTCTCTCCATGGGAACGCTTTCTCCCATTGATTCTGGTCCCCCAACTCCGCAGCACACGGAGCAAAAGCCCTGGAACTAATCACTCTAACGAGTTCAGCAAGGCCACCTTCTGCCAGTGCGCCAGCGGAATCACAAACACCCACCCAAAAAACACTCGGCCAAACAAAAGCGACGGCGCGGCCAACGCTCTCTGTAAGACAGCGCGAGCGGCGCAGTGACAAATGCATAATCTCTAAGTCACTCTGTGCAGCGGAGCGCCGGCTTGCTCCGGGGAGCCTGAGTGGAATAGATGAGAGTAAAGCTTCTGTTTTCTTCTACAGCTTTCTAATCTTTCTCCCAGACTGAAACCACAACCAGCCCTGTCCTTCCGTCTCTCTCACTCTCTCTCTCTCTGCCTGGCTGGGTTTGTAACCCTGGGCCCCTTTAGATGCTTCCAACATGAGTGGCCAGCCTGGATTCTCATGCTGGTCCGGTCATGGACGCACAGGAACAGTTGTTCTTCTGGTGACTCTTTCTCGAAGAGTCCACCACTTCTCGTCCCTCGTCACTTCACCTTCACTCTTGCCCCCTTGTTTGTAAGCCTGGGCTCTTTTAGGTGCACCAAAAGGTCACATCCTACTTCCCAGTAGACCAGCACACCTCCACTGCAAAATCTGCTGAATCTTCCTGAAGGGCTTTTCAGGAATTTCGTCACTCTTTGCAGCACTGGCTTGGTCTGAGGAGTCAAGCTGCTTGCTGATATCACAGCCAGCCCTGTCCCTTCATTCCCTCACTATTTGGCTCTCCATGTCTCTCATGTTTCTTGGGATTGTAACCCTGGACATCTTTACATGCTTCAAACAAGAGAGGGCACCACCACTCCAGAGTCTGCTAACTCTTACAGAAGGTCTTTTCAGGAATCTCATTACTCATTAAGCATTTGCTGTCTGAGCTGAATAAATGAGAGTAAAGCTGCTGTTTTCTTTGGATTTTGGAGATTTTCTATATTTTCTGATCTTTCTATCCAGCTAAACTCACAACCAGCCCTGTCCTTCATTCCCTCAGACTCTTTCTTGGAGGTCATATTAGTGCAGGTGTTGCTGCACAGTAGAACAGTGCACCACCCCTCCTGGAGTCTGCTGCTCTTGACTTCTTCTAGATTACCTAATCTTTCTACCAGGCCCAAATCACAACCAGCCCTGTCCCTCATTCCCTTTCTCTCACTCTCTCTGTTTGTGGGTTTGTAACCTTGGGCCCCTTTAGATGCTTCCAGCAACAGTGGGAACACAGCCCACAAGGAAAAAGGGAACACTGAGTCTGCCAAATCTTCCCGAAGGTCTTTCCAGGAATTTTCTTACTCTGTCCAGCGCTGGCTTGGACTGAGTGAGCTGCTGTTTTTATTGGGTGTTTCTATATGGCCTAATCTTTCTACTAGGCCCAAATTACAATCAGCCCAGTCCCTCATTCCCTTTCTCTTACACTCTCAAACTCTCAGACCCCCTTACATTTCACTGGGTTTCATTGGGTGTTTCTAGATTGCCTACTTACATTTTATCTACTTACATTTACGACATTTAGCGGACGCTCTTATCCAGAGCAACTTATAAGGTTACTCGTATTACAGAGTTGGGCCAGTGTAATGTTAGGAGTCTTGCCCAAGGACTCTTATTAGCGTAGCGCAGCACAGTCACCCAGACCAGGAATCGAACCCCAGTCTCCCACATGATATGGTAGCTCACTGGAAGATAGTGGTGTTATTTGTTGTTCCACACCAACCACTAGGTCCAAATTACAACCAGCTCAGTCCCTCATTCCCTTTCTCTCACACTCTCAAACTCTCGGGGTTTGTAACCCCGGACCCCGTTACATGTTTGACCCCTTCAAACAAGAGAGGCCAGTGTGGATCCTCACACTGGTCCAGTGACCAACACATAGGGATTGGAATAGTGTGGGTGAACATACAGGCAAGGTTGTCCTCTGATGACTCAAAGGTCATATTGCTGCACAGTAGAACAGTGCACCGCCCATCCACAGTCTGCTCCATCTTCCTGAAGGTCTTTTCAGGAATCTTGTCACTCTGTCCAGCACTGGCTGAATGTGTGAGAGTAAAGCTGCTGGCTTTTTATTTATTTCAACCAGCCCCAAATCACAACCAGCCCTGTCCCTCATTCTCTCTCTCACACACACACACTCTCGCGCTCTGTGTTTCTGGGTTTGTAACCCTGGGCCCCTTTTAGATGCTTCAAAACAAGAGTGGCCAAACAGCTCACAGGGAAACAGGGAACGCTGAGGGTAGATTCTCACGCTGGTCCAGTGACGTGCGCGGAGGAATTTGAATGAAAATGCTGCAGAGAGCAAGCAGGCAAGCGTGAGAGAGAGAGAGTGAGAGAGCGCGAGAGCGAGAGAGAGCGCGAGCGAGAGAGAGAGAGCCCTGATGCCTGTATTCAGAAAATACTGTTCAGCTAGTATTTTTTAACATGTTATATCCTTTTTCATAGCAACTGTTGCCAGGCTGAACAAGCAGAACAGAATTTTAGCATGACCCACTTCTGCCAGAATATGTAAATTATTCACCTGCAGTGGGATGCAAAAGTTTAGGCACCCCTGGTCAAAATATGGGTTATTGTGGACAGCTTAGAGTCTACAGACAACAGTCCATTTTCAGGAATGTTTCCACCTGTGTCCTTTAAACAGCACTGATGGGCGCAGTGGTCTTGAAATGAGGGGGTTCAGGTCAGTTTCTGCAGTATTGCTGTATCTGTAACTGAAAACAGTCTAGGCAGACGTTCATCAGCAGTCAGACGTTCGCTGCTATCTCCGCAGTGAACTGTCAACACAGGCGTGTGCAGCCCGCTCGTAACCCCCCCCTTGACTTGACTTGGCTTGTAAATGAGGGTCACCCTCAATGTAC
Source organism: Salminus brasiliensis (assembly GCF_030463535.1). Taxonomy (NCBI): domain Eukaryota; kingdom Metazoa; phylum Chordata; class Actinopteri; order Characiformes; family Bryconidae; genus Salminus; species Salminus brasiliensis. The sequence goes on from NC_132893.1 coordinate 33,555,038, forward strand.
TCAGAGTCTAAATAAAGGTTGAATTGAACTGAATTATACTTGAGTATTTATGAAGCTTTAAAATGTAAAACTCTACCAAGCTAATTATTCTTGGTCACATGAGTCATACAGGAGCTCAGATTCTTAAAAGGAATCACACTTTGGTGCTCCTTTCCTTTATTCACTTTAAATTTTACCAAAAAAACAACAACAACAACAACAATAATAATAATAATAATAATAATAATAATAAACTATTCTTGCATAAAATGTTGAAATGCTGTGGAGCAGTGGAAGAATGGTGTTCTCTGGAATGGTGGATGGTGCTCCATTCCATACTTTTGGGATGAGTTGGGGATGAGGTGGAGTGGTGATCATCCATGCAACATCCTGATCCAACATCCATGCAATCAAATCCTCACAGCAATGCTCCTCCAAAATCTAGTAGAAAGTCTTCTTCCCTGGACAGTAGAGACAGTTACTCCAACAAAAGCAGGATCAACTCTTTGTAATACCCTTGATTTCAGAAGAAACAATGAATGAGCAGGTGTCCCAATACTTTTGTCAATAGAGTGTGTGTGTGTGTGTGTGTGTGTGTGTGTGTGTATATATATATATATATATATATATATACATACACACTATCTGTCTGCCTGTACACCAGACTGCAGCTCCAGGGGTTGAAGAGATGCAGAACAGATCACTTGGCTCTAGAAGTGAATACAGGATGAGTTCGCCAGACTCTAGAGGCAGGGAGGCAGATCAGAGAGATTATGTGAGTGTTGAGAGCGAGCTGGAGGAAGAGGTACAGCCGCACAGGAACGATGCACAGCCAGAATTAAAGTAGGAGTTCACTCAAAATAGCTGTTGTTGCTACCTCTGAAGGAAACCCAACAGCCATGAGGTAGCAGTATCCACAGAGTCATGATCATTTGTGCCACACTGGGAAAATGCAGTTATTGGCATTATTGCAGCCAAAGGTCATCGAATGTTTTTCAGCGTCACTCTGATGAATCAGGTCCTCTGGGGACAGATTTTAATGAGTTAAATAAGACAAAGAACCAAGAATAATCAGGCAAGCCTGGTTTCACTGGACTGCCATTGTCTGCATAGAAGCATCAATGGCTTTTCAATAGTGGGGAGTTTGGCCCCCAAATATCGGCCTTTTATTGTATAAAAAAGGTTCTGTGGTATAAAATCACCTCCATTAGGCTTTTAATAGGTTTAATAGGTAATATTAGGTCTCAAGTAGCATTTCATGGGACCCTGACTGGTAAAGTCATCTCAAGCCTTGCCCTCAGAGCCTGATGGCTGGTAAGGCCTAGGGCCTCATAAACATGGCCTATGACTAACGTCCCAGTAAGATAAGATAAGATAATCCTTTATTAGTCCCACAGTGAGGAAATTCACAGTGTCACGGCAGCAAAGCGATAGCAATACACAAAAGTAGATCAATTAGATATATACACACAATATATATATATAAATATATATAGTAGCAGAGTCTGCAGCCAATACAATAGCGATGCTAATGCTCCGGTAGTGAGGCTATCGCCATGGTAGCGATGCTGGGTGATTCTTGCGTAAAACGTTGAAATGAATGTATCATCTGTAACTTCATGCCTTTTTTTAGAGATCGGTTCATCTTCTTCTCACTGAGCTATTCACAGCAACAGAAATTCTGGCTGGGGCGTCCAAACTTTTGCATGTTAAATCCAATAAAGTGCTGTAAATCCACTATAATGTCAGGTCTCACTACATAACATATAGTGTAGATACTGCGCAGTGTTGTTGCTGCTCAAGTACACGAGTGCATCAATTCTGCATGCATTGATGGACACGTTTGAATGAAGGGAAGTCAATGCATGTCCAAATGTATGTGGACACTAGGGCTGGGCGATATGGCAAAAATGCTATGTCATGATACATTTAATCAGCAATAGACTCTTCAGATCCTCTCCTGTACTAAATACTGTGATTTGTATTCAACATCTGCTGCTCTTTATCTAATTAAATCAGTCTAATTACACAAGAAAACCTTTGAACATTGTTCTTTAAGCCCAAACAATATCCTCGATCTGCTTAGAAGAGCATATTGTGCATCACGATAACAGAATTGAGCAATGACTGCATTTCGCTACTTTAAGCTGCACCCATTGACACGGACACAGATGTGCAAATGCAAATACACACACAAGCTTGTCTAGTCCCTGTAGAGAAGTACTGCCAATAGAATAGGACTCTCTGGAGCAGATAAATTAACATGAACCTATGGGCACCATGCTGCCTAATGCCAAGCGTGGGCTAGAGGGGTATAAGGCCTAAAAGGTAAGTACCTGAAAGGCCCTGGACCTCATGAGCATGGCCTGTGACTAACGGCGCTGTAGCAAGGCCTCACCCGGCCTCACCCAGCATCAATGCCACGCTGATAGCCTCGCTACCACAGCGTCTGCATCGCTGTTGTGCCGGCTGCCCATTCACCCAGCATTGCTAGTCACAGGCCATGTTCATGAGGTCCAGGGCCTTTCAGGTACTTACACAGTACCACTGGAGGGCCTTATACCCCTCTAGCCCACACCTGGCATTAGGCAGCATGGTGCCCATAGGTTCATGTTCAGTGCCGTAGCGATGCTGGGTGAGGCGATAGCGAGGTAAAGACCACAGTAGCGATGTTGTGCCATGCTACCGCTACGGCCTTTGACACACGCATTAATGCCACAGTGTGTCTTTGCTCCACCTCCCTTTACTATCATATTTCAAGCAAGAAGACCCAAATTCAGCTCCTCTCAGCAGCTCAGATACATGTTAGCTTTGAGGCTAAATGCAGTCCTCAGTCTGTTCCCGGCAAACAGGAGGCAGGGCTTGTACACTGCCAGTCAATCAGACAGACAGTCACTCAGTCAAGCAGTCAGTGAGTGAGTGAGTGAAAGGTGGCAAAAACACTCTGATGATACATTAGGAAAGACCGTGTTTATGGTCCCGAAACACAGGGCAGGAAAGGAAGGTCCCAGGAAAGGTCATTTCTTCTACGAAAAGGAGTGTTACATGAGAGAGAGAGGCAGAGCGAGAGAGAGAGAGAGAGAAAGGACAAGTGAACTGGTGCAGGAACACTGCCAACAACTAGTGATTACTGCAGGGAGGAGGTCAGGGCAGCTGACCTCCACATGACAGAGCAGACGTCCCGTTGAAGGTCATTTCTCGTTAAAAAAAGGAACTTGGACATAAGAAATGTACAAATTTAAGCCACGGCAGAAGGAACGTTGCCTGGCATGAAAAAAGAAAGACCTGCCAGTTTAGTATAATGGGAAAGGGAGCAGGAATTCCCAATAACAGATGTAGACCCCCAGCTGCTGATTTTGTATGTGGAGTGTAGACGTGTAAAACCAGGACCACCATTTATTCACAAAAAAACAGCCTAATATTGTGTAGATCCCCCTCATGTCACCAAAACAGCTCTGGCCTGTCAAGGCATGGTGTCCTGTGATAGCTAGAGATCCCTTAAGTCCTGTAGTTGTGAGTTGGGGCCTCCAGAACCCTGTCACTGATTCATCGGCTGTCCTCTCTTGGAGCACTTTTGGCAGTTAGGTACTGACCACTGCATACCGGAAGACCTGCCGGATGTTCTCCTGCTTCAACACCTCCATCACCTTCAAGAACCGACTGTTCACTATATCCATCCCTGGACGGGAGCCAGTGTAGATGAAGATACTCCATGTTATTCCACCTGCCAGTGGTGCTGTTGCCCCTCAACATTGAGACCACATCACTGAAGGTTACTTAACAAACTGATACTGGAGCCTATATACAATCTAGCCTTTTCTAACCCATCAAACCCACAGGGACCTCAGGAGCCCCTAGAGGGTTATGGATCCTGTGGGATTTCCAGGCCTAAAATAACATGTCAGAGCAGCTGATGCAGAGAAATAGTCCAACCTGATGGGTCACATTTACAAGATCCTAAACCCAGATGCACTGTATCATTTACCATAAGGCCAAATATTAATAGCACAACGCTGACCACAATGGACCCATATAGGACACTTAAAACCCATACCCTGAGCTCATGTGATATTTTAATCTAGTTAACCCCAACGGAGCTTTTAATGGATGCACAAATGATTCAGTAAGAACCAGATAGCCCACGCTGATCGAGCTGATCTAGCAGTGGTCATTTCAGTGTATGTGTGATGTATGCATGAATGGTGATGTACATTTACAGCGTTTGTCTGAAGTGCTAATATTACAGTAAAAACAAGCAATACACAATAATTAAAATAAGCAGAGAATTTCATTTCATATTTGTGGTTTTAATGTTATGGCTGGTTGATGTATGCAGTGATCTGAAAATCTGAGAGCGCTAGTGAAAACATTTATATTCCTTTCTAATTGAATACAAATTATTTTACAGATTATTTGATCAACATTTGAGCGACAAGTAAAATATTTTAAATTTATAATTATTTTAGAATTTGGTGATGTCCCACTTTTGTTTTGATGACAGATGAGGGCAGTGGTGGCTCAGTGGTTAGAGCTCCGGGCTGTGGATAACCAGGTAGTGGGTTCGATACCCGGGCTCAGCAAGCTGCCACTGTTGTGCCCTTGCGCAAGGCTTCCTGGGCGCCCACCGCTCTGGGTATGGGTGTGTGTGTGTGTGTGTGCTCACTACTACAGATGGGTCATAAGAAAAGAGACCACCCTACATGATCAGTTCCTCTGGTTTTACTATTTATAGGCAGTGTGTTTAAGAGAAATTAACATTTGCATTATATTTCATAAACCATGGACAACATTTCCCCAAAATTTCAAACAAAATATTTACTATTTAGAGCATTTATTTATGTATTTGCAGAAATGACAACTGCTCAAAAACAGCTGCTCAAATAATGTGAATAAATGATGATAATAATTATAATATAAAGAAGTTATTATTCAGATTTAAACACAGGACTAATATCTGAACTTTGAGAGCAGTCAGAATCATTATGCTGAAATAATAACCTCGACCTCCAATCACAGCTCTCATGTCTCGGCCGGCTCTCCACTAGTCTTTCACATTGCTGTTGGGACTTTATGCCATTCATATTCTGCAGATTCAGGTATCTCAGCTTTGCTTGATGAAATACCTGAAATAAAACAGCTGTCCGACACGTAGAGATGCAGATTTAAGAAAAATTATTAAGTGATTTCTTTATTTTTTCCAGAGCTATATATATATATATGTAGCTACTCTGTACACTGTGTGAGTACTGTGTACCTTTAAATTGTCAACTTTACAGAAGAAGAAAAAAACTCAAGTTCATTTGGGAGCATTTCTATTGGTCCATTGATTATAAAATATGATACTTAATATAAAGAACAAGTGCCATATTCACATTATGTCAAAAGGTCAAAAACAGCAAAAATAGATAAAAATTTTGTTATGTGACAGCGATGATAAATTACATGAGAAGGAATCAGGGCTCTTAGACTTGGATACTGTTGTGATAATATTTGGATCCACCTACAAAAGGTCTTCCACTAATGTAAACCACCCCTTATCCCGTTTAAAACCACATATGTTCTATGTAGAACCATTGCCTTTACTAAAGAACCCTTGAGGAACCTTTTTCTGACACAACATCCACCTTGACACAATGTAAAGAACTACTGCTAGATTCAGATACGTCTACAAGTGAAAAATAGCAACAAAAAAGGACAGTTATATATATATATGTGTGTGTGTGTGTGTGTGATTATATATATATATATATATATATATATATATATATATATATATATATATATATATGTGTGTGTGTGTGTGTGATTATATATATATATATATGTGTGTGTGTGTGTGTGATTATATATATATATATATATATATATATATATATATATATAATCATACACACTGTATACATCTGTATATATGTCTGTGTGTGTGTGTGTGTGTGTGTATGTGTGTGTAAAAAACATGTAGCTCCAAAATGTCCTTCTCTTTGAATGGAAGTCAATGTAAAAAATGCAAGTGTATTCCAAGTCATTTAGAGCATTTCTATTGGTCAGTTCATGCAAAGGTATTTAAACAGTGTACAGAGCAAATACAGGGTTTTACACCATGGACACACACACACACACACACACACACATATATATATATAAATATGTGTGTATGTGTGTGTGTGTATAGTCCATTCAACCTATATAAATATATCATAAAATTCATGCAAAGGTATTTAAACAATGTCCAGAGCAAATACAGTTTTACACCATAAAAAAAAAACTAAAAACAGCAGTGATGTGTATATATATGTGTGTGTGTGTGTGTGTGTGTGTGTGTATGTGTGTGTGTGTATACTCACACATATATAAATACATCATAATCCCCATCCCTGTCCCCCCCCCCATCCCCACATCAGTAACCACAAACAAGCTCCATCTACAAGAAACTTCTGCTTGTGTACAAAGAACCCTGGATACATTCAAATGGCCCCTTGAATTGTCACCACCATTACTATAGAGCCCTTGAGGAACCCCCTTCCTAAGGGTGTAGGCTACACTAGACAAAGGGTCTTTTGTATTTCCATCCATCCAAAGTGTGAAACAAGTGTTAGATCAGCACAACTGACTTGCTGTGATTAGTACTGTATTGATGAGTGGAATCTATTCATGCTGCCCGGAGTCCCTTAGTG